>NC_025688.1:349762-397409 GCF_000633955.1 Camelina sativa | reverse complement strand
CTGTTTCTAACAGCCCCATGACCAGAGCCTTTGTTCGAACCAGGGACATTGAATTCTCGAACAGAACCCAAAATGCCAATAGGTGGATTGATCTGTTAACATAATAAAGGATTATTAATGTGACAAGAGACATGAAAGACGATAAGTTACATAGAAAGAGTAAAAGAGGACACCTTAGTCTACCGATAGCGATAAAGAGAGTAATCAAAGAAGGAGGATAAAACGCAGCCCATTTTGGAACTGTGACTTCTGGGAACAAAAGAGTTGTTGGCAAGATAACACAGTAAAAGATAACACGAGATTTTGCAAGCAGCTGCAATTGATTACTCACAAACCTACCAAATACAGCAACATCCCACCAAATGAATTCAACTACACACCAAGCACTGAAAAAATAGTTGCTGCTTAGATTTGTTACCTCTTTTTCATTGTACATAGGCATTTGCACAAGAACCACAAGGTAGCTAGCACTGCCACACTCAACATCATCCTCCATAGCTTCCCATTTGTAACCTTCTCAGGTTTTATCTTGAACAACTTGACATACAGAACAACAATGCCCATGTAACATTCATGTCAATGAGAGGGACGAACCATTGAGCCAAGAAAGGAGGAGAACGTGTCATGAGGAAGAAGACGGTGAGGAGAACCTCTCGGACCTCTCTTTCACATCCTTACACACCAAAACAAAAGAAAGCTGATGAAGTTGACAAATTTTGGTTGGCACAACATGAACAACAACAATTCATCGAGATTCATCAATAAGTACACCATTGGAAATCAATTCAAAATTTCAATTTTCCTAAACTAATTGACTCAAACGACATCAAGAACCCTCAATATAGATGCTACTGCTATTTAATCGAATCAGCGAGGAACTTGCATGGAAAAACCTTAATTTGAAGTGTTATTGCTATGAATCAAATCAAAAACTTCAATTTGGTAAAGGAATTTGAAATCTGAATTTACCTGTTTGATAAACAATCCTCCAAAGCTTATCTTTTACCTCTCAACCTCTCTACTCTTCTCCTTCAGCGTCACCGCCACCGGATCGAGATGATTCTCTTTCAGTTTTTCCCTGCCTTCTCATTCCAAATTCATTCGTCGTTTCGGGTATTCAATCGCGAGAGAGAGGAAAAGAAATTGAGTTTAGAGGATTTTTTTTTTCCTTTTCTATTATTTAGTTCGACCAACAGCATTACGACAGATAGCGTCTCTTAGAACATAATCGGGTATACTATATAAGGGGCTTCCTTAAGTTTTTTTTTTTTACTTCTGATTTATTTTTTTTGATTCAAAATTTTTAAAACTCTTCTAAAAGCTTATCNTAACCTCTCTACTCTTCTCCTTCAGCTTCACCGCCACCGGATCGAGATGATTCTCTTTCAATTTTTTCCTACCTTCTGATTCCAAATTCCTTCGTCGTTTCAGGTATTCAATCGCGAGAGAAAGAGAGAGAGAGGAAAAGAAATCGAGTTTAGAGTATTTTTTTTTCCTTTTGTATTATTTAGTTCGACCAACAGCATTACGACACATAGCATCTCTTAGAACATAATCGGGTATATTATATAAGAGGCTTCCTCAAGTTTTTTCTTTACTTCTAATTTATTTTATTTATTCAAAACACTTAAAACTCCTCTAAGAGCTTACCGATGGAGAAGGTCTAAGAAGCTGAATGTTTATATAAAGACTACTCCACGTAAAAGGCCAGCACCGAAGAGTAGTGATTCGACTGGTGATGGCTCCAACCCGAAGAACCAGGAAACAGAGAAGGGAGCTGCTGGTGGTACCAAACCGCCATTACCAAAGGTTGACAAATGAAGGTTCTAAGTTGGAATTGCTAAGGGTTAGGGAATAAGGCAACTATCGGGTATCTTCGGGATTTATGGAAGCAACATCAGCCAGATTTTCTTTTTTTTCTCTCAGAGACTAGACAATCTTATTCGTTTATGGAGTCTTTTATTAGTCATTTTGGTTATTCAGATTTAACAACGGTTGAACCTATTGGTTGTAATGGAGGCTTAGCCTTATTTTATAATAATAATTACAATGTTTTGGTTTTATTTGAGTCTAATCGTTTGATTGATGTTGAACAACTTAAGGGTAAACTTATTTATTTGTCTTTTGTGTATAGTGATCTGGTTCCCAAGAACCGAGATCTTGTTTGAGAACGGTTAACTCGAATTAGTTTAACTAGGTACTCTCCCTTGTTTCTAATTGGAGATTTTAATGAAATTAAGGGTAACCATGAGAAACGTGGCGGCAAATTGCGGTATGCAAAATCTTTTATGTCTTTTAACTCCATGATTCAACATTGTGGACTTCTTCAATTCCCCCATCTTGGAGATAGTCTCTCTTGGAGGGGTTGGCGGGATAAAAAATCGGTGTCGGTTGGACCGTGCTCTTGCTAATGAGGATTGGCATGAGTTATTTCAGGATTCTTTTACCGAATATTAAACGATGATTGCTTCGGATCATAAACCGGTGCTAGTGGCTATTGCAGATAAAGTCCGACGAGGTCGATGTGATTTTCATTTTGATAAGTGTTGGCTTGATAAGGAAGGCTTTTTTGGTGTGATCGCGGAGGGGTGGCGTTCATGACAAGGATCGGGCCCATCTAGTTTTGTTAATAATATCACTTCCTGCCGGAAGTCGATCTCCTGATGGAGGAAAGCTCATGTGTCGTATGGTAGGGAAACAATCGAGGACCTGAAAATAAGGTTGGCGGTGGCACAAGCCGATGACTCTACTTCTGTGGAAGAGATTGGCGGACTCTCTGAGCAGTTATGGGAGGCGTACCTGGATGAAGATATTTACTGGTATCAAAAGAGCAAGAGTCGTTGGATGAAGGAAGGGGATCATAATACCAGCTACTTTCATGCTCAGACAAAGCAGCGGCGGGTTAGGAATCACCTTATTGGTCTTCATGGTGAAAACGGTGTTTGGTCGACGGAGGATAAAGTTATCCAACGTACAGTGGTTGATTACTTTCAGGGATTATTTACTTTGACGGAACCAAATGATTTTGACGAGATGTTGAGCGAAATTCCCCAGACGATTACTGCGGACATCAATGCCACTCTCACAAGGGTGGTTACGGAGCTGGAGATTAAAGAAGATATTTTTATGATGTATCCAGATAAGGCCTCAGGGTCTGATGGGATGACTGCCCTTTTTTCCAGAAGGCGTGGGGTATGGTAAAAGCTGATTTGGTCCTGTTAGTCAATTCTTTCTTCCAGGATGGAGTTTTTGATAAGCGGCTAAATATGACAAATATTTGTCTTATTCCAAAGGTGAATGAGCCAACCAGGATGACGAAATTACGGCCTATCAGTCTTTGCAATATTGGGTATAAGATCATTTCGAAGGTTTTATGCCAACGACTCTGTACTATCTTACCTTCCCTAGTTTCGGAGACACAGTCGCCCTTTGTGGAAGGTCGTCTAATTTCTGATAACATTCTAATAGCTCAGGAGATGTTTCGTGGGATCCGAACTACCCTTCCTGTAAAATAAAGTTTATGGCCATTAAAACGGATATGAGTAAGGCGTATGATCGGATGGAGTGGTCTTTTATTGAACACTTACTTCGGAAATTTGGTTTTTGCGATCATTGGATCTCGTGGGTAATGTGGTGTGTGACTTCGATGCAGTACAAGGTCTTGATTAATGGGCAACCACATGGGTCAATCCTCCCTTGTCGGGGTCTTCGGCAGGGAGATCCTCTTTCGCCATACCTCTTCATTCTCTGTACAGAGGTACTTATCGCGAATATTCGGAAAGCCGAGCAAGTGAAGCTTCTTACCGGTATCAAGATGTCGACAACAAGCCTGATGATTTTTCACCTTTTATTTGCGGATGACAGTCTTTTTTTCTGCCGTGCCACAAAAGAAGAGTGTGTCGTTTTCCTCGACCTCCTTAAAAAGTATGAGTGTGTGTCTGGTCAGTATGAGTGTGTGTCTGGTCAGCAAATCAATTTTCTCTGCTCGCTCTCTGGTTAATAAAGGACTTATTAAAAGAGTGGGTTATGGGGCTTCCATTTCAGTATGGAATGACCCTTGGATACACGCTCAATCCCCGATACCATCTCAAAGCAATGGGTCGCTCATTGATCCATCGCTCCAAGTAACAAATTTAATTGACATGAGCTCTAACTCCTGGGATTTGGCCCATCTCACGGCTACTTTTGTACCGGAAGATGTTGCCCTTATTTGTGCTCTACCTATCGGTCGGTTGGATGCGGCTGACATGTTAGGCTGGCATTTTACAAAAACAGGAAAGTACACAATTAAATCTGGTTATCATACCTTGCGTTCTAGTACCTCGGTCGGTTCTATTCCCGGCGTGTGTGGTCCGACTTTGGTTCCTTTACAGGCCTTTGTTTGGAGAGTTCCATGCCCACACAAAATCCAGCATTTTATGTGGCAGACAATTACAGGTTATGTCGCCGTCATGACTAACCTTCGAAAACGAGGCTTGAGTTGTGACACAGGCGGCTCTGTATGCGGCTGTTCTAAGGAGACGATTAATCATGATTTATTTGATTGCCCCCTTGGCACGACAAGACTGTGCTTTATCTCAGGTTCTGACGGCACCATGGAGTATTCCAACGGACTCGTTATATGCAAACATGGATTTCCTATTTCGGCAGCTCCCGCAGATATCCGCTCAGGAGTACTACCCTTGGCTATTGTGGTATATTTGGAGGCGCTTAATGATACATTTTTTGCTAATGTGGATTCTAATCCATGAGTAGTTTTGTAGATTGCGGAGGCTGAATCAAAGGCTTGGTTTGCAGCTCAAACGGCTGATTTGGTTGAGGGTCATACAACGACTATTGGGATAACTTCCACTCGTGGGCTTATGCCCGTCAGGAATCTCACTAGTTATTTATGTTATGTAGATGGTTCTTGGAAGGCGACTGACTATTTGCAGGTAGAGGATGGTATTGTTTATCGCCTTCAGGGGAGGCAACTACTATGGGGGCAGCGAATATGAGGCGTAGCCTTACGCCTCTCCATGCCGAAGTCAAATCCCTGATATGGGCTATCAGGGATTGACCTACACCGCAGAATGCCACAGAGATCAGGAGTTTCCTTGGTTGGGCAGGTTACTACAAGAGTTTCGTGCAGGGGTTTGCGAGCAGAGCACGTCCAATGACTAAGTTGACAGGGAAGGATGTCCCTTTTGTTTGGTCACAGGAGTGTGAGGAAGGCTTTGCAAGCCTGAAAGAGATGTCTCTATTGCTTGTGTGTATAGCCCAGTGGATGGGAGGATTACCTTACTGAGTGTTTATAAAATACTCATGCATTACAATTTGTGTTTGTGGTGCAGGTAAAGGCAAAGTGTGATCGTGGAATCAAGGCAATGACGAGGAGGATGTTCTAGGGACTCGATTAGATGTTGTCTGGCATTGCTAGGTTGCTAGAGTTGGGTCATTAGAGACCTTGCTAGGTTGCTGGTTCCATGTTTTCTGATGATTTGGATATTGGTTTATGGTTATATTTGATTATTGGATTTTTTATTATTGAAATATTATTAGTTATTGATATTGGTTATTTCCGCTGTTTGATTGTGGTTGTGGTTAGGTGGCTAGTGGGTATGGGACCACTAGTTGTAGTATATTATTATTATTATTAAAAAAACGGGTCGGTGTGTGGGACTGAGAGGAGTTCTCTCCTTTCAGAAGTGATTTATGTGTGGAGGAGCTTATCACCGTTAAGAGTTCTGAACTGAAAGAGAGTATTTGAATGCTAAAATTGTATATTACTGCCTGAGAGAAAAAATATTCGATCCCCCACAAAGACTCCCCCCCCCCCTTACATATTTATACAGACCAATTAATTATCCAATTAATGCGTAATTAATTTTACACGATTCTCGCGTCCTAATTAATTCACTTGAATGCTGGAATCTTTGACCGAGCTCGAGCTGCGAGCTGACTAATATGACGCCTCTCCGCGCTATCTTCTTCTCTCTGGGCCTGATGGGCCGACCAGTGCTACACCCTTGACCCGTTTAGCGTGCCCGGCCCAGGCCTTCTGCCTGTTATCCGAGATGACGAATCGTGGGTACAGACAGGCCCTCTACAGTCTGTAACCATAGTAGGCGAGAAATAGTCTTGCCTTTTGATTTTGAAGGCCAGAGTCCGTCCTCCGGAGTGATTCCCATTGGGACCGTCGTGAACAGCTCGCATCAGCATCGCGGGCTCTTTACCAGCAACACATGTTACATAGGGACCAGCTACACTTCGGCGTAGGAGTACTCCATTGTGGATGCAATACCGTGCACTGACAATTTTGAGTTTCCTGGCTGCTCATTTGTCGGCTGGGGGTTCCCCTTTTTCCAAGTAAGCCCGGATCGGGCTCCGCCAGTCTCCTGCCCCCCAATTGTTAGTGCTCGTACTGCTCGAAGTGGAGTGCGGGATAACGGCTTGGTCGGCGACTGGTGAGCTTGATGATTCCGGAGTTTGATTTGCTTCTTGCTCGACCGGAGGCATGACGGGAGCTGAGTCCTCCTGTGGCAAAGAATCCGAAGCTGCCGTGCAAGCTGCTTCCTCAGCAGCCAATTGTTTCTTCATTGCCCGGGTGACTACGTTCGATCTCTCTAGTCGAATACTAGGAAACTCGATGACTTCGACGGGGATAATTCTTGTCATTGCAGAATCCAAAGTTGATGCCAGAGCTGCTAAGGCGTCCACCGCAGAATTTTCACTTCGTGGGATCTTAGTGATTTCAAAATCCTCGAACTTAGTTAATAATTCCCGAGCTGTGGACAAATAAGCCTCCATACGACCATCCTTAGTCTCGTACTCTCCTAGGAACTGGTTGGTGACCGTCCGAAGCGGTTGCGTCGTTAGGATTACGATTGTATGGGACTGAAAGTAAGGTTGCAGTTTTCTTGCCGAAGTAACTACTGTTAAGGCCAATTTTTCCATCATACGATACCTGGACTCTGCCCCAGTAAATGACTTACTGACATAGAAAATTGGTCGCTGCTCCCCCCTTTCTTCCCGAACCAAACCTCCACTTACTGCGCTGTCCGAAACAGCTACGTAAAGGAAAAGTGGCTCTCCGAACTCAGGTTTAGCCAAGACCGGAGGTTCAGACAAGTAAGCTTTCAGCTGAGTGAATGCTTCTTCGCACTTTGTGTCCCATAAGAAGTTCTTCCCCCCTTTCCTCAACAACTGGTAGAACGGGAGGCACTTGTCTGTAGACCGGGAGATGAAGCGGTTGAGGGCAGCGATCCGTCCGTTAAGACGTTGCACTTCGCGTAAAGTCCTAGGAGAACTCATTGACAAGAAAGCGTTAATTTGCCTCGGGTTTGCTTCAATTCCTCGTTCTGTAACGATGTATCCCAAAACTCCCCCGATGGGACTACAAAGGTGCACTTCGTGAGGTTAAGCTTCATCTCGAACTGGTTCAAGATGTCGAAGCAAACTTTCAAATCTGCGAGATGCGAGCTAACTTCCATAGACTTTACCAACATGTCGTCAATGTAGACTTCCATGGTTTTTCCGAGCTGGTGCTCAAACATTCGGTTTACTAGTCTCTGGAAGGTTGCTCCGTAATGAATGCGGTCTTTTCCTGGTCATCTGGGTTCATAAGGATTTGATTGTAACCGGAGAAGGCATCCATGAAAGACATCAGCTCGTGGCCCAAAGTGGACTCAACTAGCCTGTCGATATGCGGAAGTGGAAAGCTGTCCTTAGGGCACGCCTTATTCAAGTCGGTAAAATCGATGCAAACTCGCGATTATCCATTCTTCTTCTTGACTACCACTGTGTTCGCGAGCCATTCAGGGTACTTTACTTCGCGTATCTGCCCCGCTTTTAGTAAACGTTCCACCTCCTTGTTAACGATTTCAGCTCGCTCAGGACCCAGTTTTCTTCGCTTCTGCTTTATACGTCTTAATGTCGGGTCAACGTTTAGCTCGTGCGAGATTACCTCTGGACTGATACCGGGCATTTCATCTACGGACCACGCAAAGGTGGCCATATNATCAATTCTTCGTTCTGTAACGATGTATCCCAAAACTCCCCCGATGGGACTACAAAGGTGCACTTCGTGAGGTTAAGCTTCATCTCGAACTGGTTCAAGATGTCGAAGCAAACTTTCAAATCTGCGAGATGCGAGCTAACTTCCATAGACTTTACCAACATGTCGTCAATGTAGACTTCCATGGTTTTTCCGAGCTGGTGCTCAAACATTCGGTTTACTAGTCTCTGGAAGGTTGCTCCGTAATGAATGCGGTCTTTTCCTGGTCATCTGGGTTCATAAGGATTTGATTGTAACCGGAGAAGGCATCCATGAAAGACATCAGCTCGTGGCCCAAAGTGGACTCAACTAGCCTGTCGATATGCGGAAGTGGAAAGCTGTCCTTAGGGCACGCCTTATTCAAGTCGGTAAAATCGATGCAAACTCGCGATTATCCATTCTTCTTCTTGACTACCACTGTGTTCGCGAGCCATTCAGGGTACTTTACTTCGCGTATCTGCCCCGCTTTTAGTAAACGTTCCACCTCCTTGTTAACGATTTCAGCTCGCTCAGGACCCAGTTTTCTTCGCTTCTGCTTTATACGTCTTAATGTCGGGTCAACGTTTAGCTCGTGCGAGATTACCTCTGGACTGATACCGGGCATTTCATCTACGGACCACGCAAAGGTGGCCATATTTTCTTTCAGAAAGGTTACCAAACTGGCGCGGAGCTCGTCATCCAACCCAGCTCCGATCTTGATTTCCTGATCTGGAAACTTACCGTTGATGAAAATGGGCTCAGTGAGGTCGCCTTTTAATTGCTTCCGAACTGGGTTCTTCGGGACCTCGAGTTGTGGTTGCTATTGAACCAGGAGCTTGTGACTCGTGAGGTAGCAGCTCCTTGCCGTCCTTTGGCTCCCTAGAATCTCTCGAACTCCTTGCGAGGTTGGAAATTTGATGCACTGATGGTACGTCGAGGATACTTCCTTCATCTAATAGAGCCAAGGTGTTCCCATAATAATGTTATAGGCCGCAGGTCGGTCAAAGACCGTAAATTCCGCCATTTTTACCACTCCTTGAGTGGACACCGGTAGTGTTATTGTGCCCAATGACATCGATGTCTCGCTCGTGAACGTAACCAAAGGTGACGGTGGTCCCATGATGTGCTCTCTCCCGATACCCATTCTAGCAAGCGTCTCGAGGAATATCAAATCTACCGAACTCCTAGTATCTATTAGGATCCGGCACACTTCGTGGTTCGCCATGTCTAGTGATATGACGAGTGCATCGTCGTGCGGAGTGTCTAGTTCCTCGGTTTCCTTCTCAGAGAAAGTGACTTCAGGTAGGTCACTTGTTGTGACCTTAGCTCGCTTTGGCTGAGGGCTCGTGAGCTTCCGCTGATGGTCTTTGATTGCAGTGATGGAGTTTCGAAAAAGGCGCGACCCCCCCATTATGACGTCTAATCTTTTCTTAGGGGCTTTGTTCCTATCTGATTGTTTCGGTTTCTTCGAAGGTGGAGCGTCTTCGTCCACCTCGGGGGTTGTCTTCTACTCCAACTCCTCGATTGTTACATTCGGCATCTCTCCTGCCACGTACTTTTTTGCGAGAAGGTGCATCAGTTTCTTGCAGTCACGAGTGGAGTGGCTATTGGTTTTGTGGAGCTCGCAGTACGTGTCCTCATCTCGGACCCATTTGTTACTTGGGAGTACTCCACTTTTGGAACGTGGTGAAAATGGAGGTTTGGATGGCGAACTCTTTGGAGAATTCTTCTTGGGAGATTGATTGACTGCGAATGTGCCAGGTCCGGACTTCGGAGTCGTAGGTGGAGTCTTTTTAGTGGGTGCTTTGAATCGAGGTTTGCCTGCAGGTGGAACTTTATGTTTCAGTGCGGCGGCGGCCTTGTCTTCCTCTGCAATTATCCAGTTCAAAGCCCGGTCTAAGGCGTCCTGAATGGTTGGGAACCAATTTACGGTTAGCTCTTCGCGGAAACGAGATTCGTGCTAGAGGCCATTTTTTATCGCAGCCAGAGCAGTCGAGTCCGAGAGTCCTGGGATCTGAACCTGGATTTCCTTGAACTTTGTTATATAAGACCAGAGAGACTCTCCCGCATTTTGGCTCAAATTCCAAAGCTGAGCGTCTGTTACCGCGGTTTCGATTAAGCTAGAATACTCCTTAATGAAAGAGGTCGACATCTCCGTGAAGTTGTTTATGGAGCCAGCTGCTAAAGATGCGAACCAAAGTAAAGCCGGCCCGCAAAACGTCTCTGCGAAAAACTTGGAGTATCCAGCGTCTGCTTCATGAGGTTCGAGGTCTACGCGGCTAGCTGTTAACAAGAAAGTCTTAAGATGACTGGTCGGATCTCCCTTTCCCTCGTAGCTCGAGAACTTAATTTTGCCAGTATCTTTGATGCGGACTCGGGCTACTTGGTCGGAGAAAGGAGTTCGCTTTGACTCCTCGATCACTCGGAAAATATCCGAAGCTGAAGTGGTTGCATTGTGCATCACAGACCGCATGTCCCGGAAAATATCCGGAGCCGAAGTGTTTCCGCCCACAGGGGGAGGGAGACGAACTGGGACTTCGGAGGATCCAGCAATATCGAGCTGAACCGGAGTGTGGCTATCGCCGACCAGCGGTGGCGCTGCTTGAGTACTTAGCTGGGGTGGGAAAGTATTTCCCGGAGTGGAGTTTGCTACTGCAGGCTGCGTGGTGAGAGGCGGAATGACGCCAGTGAAGTCCAGAGCACGTCGGCGAGGGTTTTGATCGGAAGACAGGAGATCGACCCGATCGGCGTATGCGCGGTGAGAGGCTGAGAGGTCGGCTACTGACGTGGTGATTGCCTCCAAACAGGTGGAGACCTATCCCTCCAGGCTGTCAAAACGCTCGGTGAGAGCATGACCTAGGTAAATTTTTAAATTTCCCTAATTATTCTTGAGAAAAAAAAAACACATTTACACCATCAAATTTTTTTTTTGTTCTATTTGACCTGGTTTAGAAATCTTCTTGGGTCCGCTAAAATTCTTTTGTTCCAGGACAATCTTTGATGATACTTAAAAGCATAGATATATCATATCCATCTTGGACGTCACTGAACAAAAATTTAACCATGGTTTCTATGAATCATACTGATGTGATCATGGATGGAGCTAATGAGGAGGAGCTTGTAACTGAGCTGGAACCTGAGGATCTTGTAGCTGAGCTTGAACCCGAGGAGCTTGTAGCGGAGGAACCATTGCTTGTACCTGAACGACCAATGACTAGAGCAAAACCTAAGAAGCTAAGGAATGCACTAAATGGGCTTATTCAAGAGCTTATGGCCAAAGAGATCATGAGAAAAACTATTGGAGATGAAACCTATCAAGTCTTGCCTACTTTGTGCCTAATTCAATTCCAAGAAAGCCCAAAATAACCACTTCATGTTGTGTCAAAGAGGGATGACGAAAATGGAGTTCAACTCACCTTGGGAAGGGAAACATGCACCAAGAGTTGAGTCTTCATTCAACTATCTATATTCATTGTCTTTTAGTTTCAAGAATAATCAATACTTGGCTTTGTTACCAAGTTTCTTATCTCTATATAAACTCATGTAATCTCATTTGAGAATCATCAATCAATTTTTCTTTTCATTTTAAGAGTCTATCTCTTTGTTCTTTGTCTAGAACACTTCCTTGTTTCTTGGTGTGTAATATCCAAGCAACAGCCTCCTCTTGCTGGACTAGTGTGTCATATCTAGCAGCGATTGGAGTTGGGAATATCAGCAGCCATCCGCAACTGCTGTGCGACTCCTCAATCCATCAAATCTCCCTTGTTGCACCTTGCACCTTGGGGAGTTTCTATCCTTTCTAGTTCGGTTGAGTGATCCTCGAATTTGGGTGTATCAAGTGGTATCAGAGCCACTCAACCGGTATTTGTCTGTTCATCTTCTCATCTTCCATTTCTAAATACTTCTTCTTCTTTCTATCTCAAATTTGGGCCATCTCCCTACCTAGGCCATCTCTATTTTCAAAAAAAAAGAAAAAAAAAAAGAAAAAAAAGAGAGAAAAAAAAAATCCTAATATTAAAAAAAAAAAAAAGATTTGTATTTGGCTAGGTGGTGGAAGAGAAATCCTGCTGGCTGAGGAAAAATCCAGCCTTGGAGTGGTTAAAACAGATTTCAAAATCCTCTTATCTTTCTATCTTCCTTCTTCACTTGTCGCTTGGGAATTCCATTGGGTTGCTTGGATTTGTTCTCTTAGAACTTAGAGAGAAAGCTCTTGAGTGACCTACCAAAATTGAGAGAAACACTTTTGTGTGTGATGATTTTTTATCTGCTAACTTTTGGTGTTAAGTTTTCAGGAAACCATGGAAAGTGATGGAGAAAGAGATCGGCCAGGAAAGTTTGTCGCCGGGCTATCTAACTTGCAAATGAGGGCATTGAATGACACTATTACTAACCTTATGAATACAGGTCTAGAAGAACTACACCAGATGCTCGACGAGATTCAGAATAGCCAACAAACCCGTTCTAGACCCGCAGCCAGGAGAGAACGTTCAAGGAGGACTCACCGGCCCGATGAGGAAATTGAAGAAGAGGAGTTCCATGAAGAAGATGATCGATCCATCAACCAACCTAGACGAAATCATAGAAACCGTGATCAAGGTGATGTTAATCCTTTTGGTACAAGAAATGACAATTTAGGTGGTTTAAAACTTAAAATTCCAACCTTTGAAGGTAAAAATGATCCGGATGTTTACCTATATATGTTGGATATCATGTAGTAACGAGGATGCTTAAGAGAGATTTCCTTATTGTTACAAACAAAAGACTAGAGAGGCCGAGAACAGAACTAACTAACTCATATGATATATATAATTTCCTAGCTAGGCAGTTTTAGGAGAGCAGCTGTTGTTACGGAAAATACACATTTTGAGCTTTGCACGTTGAAAATGATCGATTTTGATCATTTGACTAAATTAGAGCTCTCTTGCTTTAAATGTGACCATGCATACATTTTAGACCAGGTGAGGAGAAGCGAACTAGTTAGCAAATAGTATGGCCACTAAATTATTCTTACATTTTTAGAATGATCAAATACAAAATGAAAAGAACAAGCCATGACGACAACCTCAATAAGTAAACCATTGGACAACCTGAAAAAGATGGATTGCTACTCAACCAGTTGTATGACAAAGAAAGAAACCGACTTATACATCAATTTGTGTGAATGTTTATGGAAATTGAAGACTCTTATCTCAATGGTTGGCCCATATATAAGTCTTTTCATCTACTAGTTTTATAGTATGGTTTAGTTTTAATTTGGCTTTTTAATTCTCTCTTGGCCGTAGAACCTCCTTGCCCAGCTTTTATAGTTAATTTTGTTCCATATTGGTAATACAATTTCACGTTGTACTAGATTTTAACTCGCGGTATACGGCGTGCATATAATTTTTTATTATTATTTATGTTTTATATTTGTTAAATATTGGATGTTTTCCAAATAGAGAAATAACTAAATTTCCCGGCCGTTTGTGTGGCTGAATGTTTATATTAATTTTTTAACCCGCAATATATTTCATGACTATTTGTTTGTTTTGTTTAGTGTTTGACATTCTATTTTGATTTTTAATTATTATAACAAAAAATAAAGAATCTAAATACATAGTAAGTCATTTATGTGTTATAATTAAGTCACATTTTTTTAATTATTTAATTATTTTATATAATCTTAGTTAAATCAACTTAGTTTTTATAAGTTAAATATTCTAATATTAATAGTATTGACAAATAATAAAATGAGGATTTAACCCGTGTTTACACAAATTTAATGATATTTTATTAATTCCAACATGTTTACTTTATAACACATCTACTATATAACCATATTATATAGTATTTTTTTTAATTTTACAGATTAGTAATATTTTAAAATTTTATTAAGTTTATATATATTAATTATAATATTTAAATAAATGTGAATCGAAGTTCTTCTTACGTTAAGAATTAAAGTTCACAGGTTTTGGAAAACAAAATATAAAACAAATTGTTGTTTTCTATGTTTGCAAAGGATTCAAAAATATAATATGTTCAATACATAATAGAAAGTGTGGTTATATATAGAGTATCATAGTTTCTGAATCCATATTGAGTTTGCTGTATTTTTTTTAGTTGAAATGGTATGTAAAAATATTTTAGAAACAAAATTTGAAGTAATGTTGTTTTTGGAATTATTTTAGGAATTAACTTTGTAAATAAATAAAAATAAAAGGGTAAAACCCAAAATGTACTTCAAAAATGTATATATAGATTTAAAAAAAAAAAAAAAAAAATCAGTAAATAACGCACTCACATAGGAATTAAAAATTAAAGGGCACAAAACTCACATAAATAGGAAAAGCTAATTGAGATTTAAGCTATGGTCAATCCAGCAACGAAATAACCGAAAAAATGTCAAACCGGACCAAATAACCCGGTACAACTCAGCTGAGTCAAAATTAGAAATGTTGATCATAGACGCTGTTTAGCTGAGCCTGGAGCCCCGACAAAAACGAATGTCATATGCTTGAAAGCACGCTAATCTGGTATTGCGGTGTTTTGGATTTGCAGGTGAAGCTAAACAACATGTTGTTCCACACGGCTCGTATAAACTGCTTGGCATGGTCACCAAACAACAGGATGGTTGCCACTGGGTCCATACACACTTGCGTCATTGTATACGAAGGTTACAAGCCAGCTTCGAGTCGCATAACTGTAAGAAAGAATGTGTCTGATGACTCACTCTACTTATGTAGTCAGTCAGGCAATTAATGAATGTGTCCGATGAGTGGTTTATTATGATTCTCTGGTCTCAACTGAAAAACTAGTAAAACTAATATTATGTAATAATAACTTTATAGTTTTGTGAATGGAATTCTCCAGTTCTTAAAGCTTAGTTAGCTCGATTTCTAATTCAAATTTCTCAACTTGCTGCAAGAATAATGAGACATCATCGTCTGGGTGTTCTTATGTTTTCTATGCAAAATTTTGTAGACCACTTAACGATTTGTATTACTCCAGTCCCGTTGTAATATTTTCCATTTTGATTTAAGTCCGATAGAATGCGACGTATATTTTAGTAAGAAAAACGAATCAAAATATATACGATAAAAGTATCATTAGTACAATCCAAAATCATAACCATCCTCTTCCTCTTCTTCCACTTCGTCTTCATAGAATTTCTCATCTGTGTTCATCTCGTATGGTGCTGCGTCATCTTCTTCATCTTCTTCATCTTCAACAGTCTCATGATCTTCCTTGTTCTTCTCTGTAACTGTCTCGGTTTTCGATTTCTTCTGTGACTTCTCAGCTGGCTGAAATGAAGAAGAAACAAGAACAAAATTCTTAATAAAGACCTGAAAGTGATGAGAACTAAGGAAACAAGAAGAGAGGATAATAAACTTACGAAAGTATCGAAGAGCTCGTCCAAAGCATCGTAGTTGATACACCTACTACTAAGTCTCTGTAAGAGACGAGTGAAGACTGAAGTCAGAAAGAGGAAGAAACACACTCCAAAAGTTTTCTTCAGAGCTATGTATTATTAGATATGTTCCGGTTTCAGGGTTTAATTTCGCAGATGGTAATTGCTGAATAAACTTGGTTACATCACAATACTCCGCTTTTAAGTATTAAAGGCATCAAAGAAGATGCATAGTTTTACCTTCCTCTCAAGTGTTCTTCGAACTGCTTCCGCGGCTGTAGCTGGTGGAGGCGCGTTCTTTGCTTCCTCAGCACGTTTTTGTCGCTTTTCCTATATCAAGAGAGAAAAGAGAACAGGAGTTTGATTGAGAGAAACCATATAGGTCATTCATGGACATCATAATATTTTCCATAAGTCAAATACTTGATCTAAAGCATGAACATAATAATTGCAAACTTTTAAATCGAGAGCACCTTTCTAGATTTAGTCACATCTGCGTATTCTGGGAAATTAGCATTGCTCGCAGCTTCACTAGCTGCCTTCTTAGCTGCTTGTTCCTAGAAAACAATATAATTTGGTAAGATTCTTATGTTTATAACAACTCACAAGGAATACAAGAGAAGATGGATGATATATACCCTAAGATATGGTCCGTTTTCTAACTCAAACATGGTCTTCTTGAAGAGTATTTCGTCCTCATTGAGAAAACAGCCACCCACCTGGGACACAGTGAAATATCAAATCATCAAATGTGAAGTTAAAATGTTGTAAGGAAAACAGCCCGAAATAGAGTGAAAAGAATTTTTCCATTTCATGTTCCATCTTCCAGGTTAAAACATTCTACTTAGAATCTAATACAACACAAGGAAAATTATTGCCCACCTCATCATCACCATCGAGATAGGAAAGATTGCCTGATTCATCCGAAGCTTCAGCATCCCAATCTGTTTCACTTTCACTTTTCTCTGAGACACACCACAAAAAAAAAGTTCTCAAAGGCTCAACCAATAGCACAAAAAAAAATAACTCTAATCTATTTCCATAGTTGTTCATCGTGGTTTAAGTTACGTACCAATTCCTCCCTCGTTTTCTTCTCTAGCTGCTTTTTCCATTCTCTCTTTCTCTGCTCGCTGGAAAGCAGGAGGATCCGACCCACCAACAACTCCACCAGAAATTTGAATGAACTGCCAGAAAAATTATTTTTGATTGTCAACTCTCGATCGGAGCCATTAATTTGTCGCCAGTTGCATAACCATAAAATAAAAATGGAAAGAGACAAGTCCGGAGACTTACATCATCGTGACAGTCCTTACATAATCCATAACCAAAAGGTTTTGAATCCTTATGTTTACAGTTCACTACTCCTTCGTCAGAATTTGGTCTTGGGGTATAAGTTTGTTTACGCAATATGTTTTCGCTTTTATCAAGCTCATCAACCTAGACAAGCATGTACAAACAATTGAAAAAGTATCAGCATAAAATCAACAAGTAATTATATGAGGCAAAAAATTTTTTTTGACAACATCTAATATATTAGCGTATAACTCTACAACTAGAAACGATTTGAACATAATCCTGCAACTCACAGTCAAATTTGCAGCCTCGGTATTAGCAAACTCATTCAATCTTTTGGTTATTGTTGCTTCACACATATGCACCGTTTTTGCCTGAAAAATATTTAGAAACACACACATCAAATCGAAACATCTCCTTGCTCTCTCATCTTTATAACAATACAATATTCTTTAAAAAAGAGGCTTAAAAGATCATATTCTTACAATATCTGCCCTAGAGCACGTGATACCATGAGAAAGTGCAGCTATGTAAATTGCTGCTCCACATATTCCACTTGGTTTCCGGCCGGTCTGCAAAGCCAATAAATAGATGGCCAACATTAACACAAGCCATAATAATAAATAACTCTTAAGACAAAAGAACATGTAGGAAACTATCCTTGTAACTATAAATAAAATCGCACCTGCATCCAATCTCTCTTCATACTAGATATAATGCTTGTAACCGTTTTCAAGAAATTTTTTGGAATATTGTTTGCACCTTTCAATAAGCCTGCAAGTGTATAATGAAACAAGGATTTGATATAACTGTTTGTATTTGGACTGATATGTTCACACACACCAACTAAAATATATATATATATATATACATAAAATAGAATGTTGTGCATCATCAACCCGATAGATAAAGAAAAAGAATGGGAGCCAAAAGGACGACATACGTACTGTTTACGAATCGAGGAATGTAGATTGAAGGATCAACAAGCTCCTCATAGTTCCTGTTTTCCACAAGGTACAGCAATTCGCAGAGTTGCAAGTAGACAGAACCTAACTCGTAACTAGACATGAAACCAAATTAATATATACCAGCATTACTCGACGACTCTGCATGCAGTAGTCTTAACAGGCTGTATCAAATAAAGAGAAAAGTAGTATGCGAATGAAAACAACTCATCTTACACGCTAACTCGAAGGTAGCTTGAAAAATCAATAAGAAGTAACGGAATTTTCTCTGTCCTACCAAGTAAAAGAAAGTATTTTAGTAACATATATACAGCGAAATAAGGCATCACCCGTAACATAATAACTCATCAGCATGATATATAACGAGGGAAAGAAATCTGTAAGTAGGATTTTACTAAGATTCTAACCTGCAAGTCCTGCAAGTCAAGTAGAGACAGGAAGACTGTACAAGTTCAGTTCTGCGCCCTTTAGTGAAGTTTTGGTGAAGTGCCATCTTCAGAAGATAAATACAAAGTTAGACGACAGCGACCGTGTAAGAATCCTGACGGATTGACTAATAAATAATATTCAGAGGATATGTAAAAACCTAAACATACTTCAAAGAATTTGGCAGCCGTCTCAATCAAATAATCTTTTTCATCACCAATTCCCAAGGCATCTTTCAAATTCCTTAACTCATCTTTAGCTGCCAAAACAACAAAAGGTAAAANGGTAAGCATGTCTCTCTCTCTCTAGCTGAAGACTAGCTAGATCATGTATAAGTGGCAGTACTATTAAGGCCAGGCCAGCACAGCAGTGAACAGAAGAAAGTGTTATTATACCTATTCTCAATCTCCTTTCACGTGAGATTGAAATCCCACTATGAACACTCCTCACTATGTTACCAGACGCTTGGCTCTGCGGACACAGAAATAAATAATTTCAAAGAAACGCAAGAATGAAAACCATAAAGAGATAAGCATCCTAGAGAGAGAAGCAACTCTCTAGATATCACTGAAAATCCGTTGTCTATTAATCTCTATTATTCATATATTTCTAATGATTTGTAGCCAATTAAGGTGGTGTTTCATGTTTTGCAGTACTCTCTCTCGGGTAGTATAGTATATAAAATCTGGCACCATAACAGCCTGACCGAAAAGTATTTGTATATCTAATTTACTATCAGTAGACCATGTAAGTCTAACTTAGGTGTCATACAACATCCTATCCTAGAAGAGATTTTGACAATCTATATAACAATAATAGTCTGATCAGATCCATCCTCTAATAATATGGCATCCTATTGATTGATCACACACACACACACACACGTCTTTTATAGGTGTACAGAAGAATAAGGGCAGAGCTTTCTTAGTAGTACCTGTCCAGCCGCATTCTTAACGAATGTAACATCAGTAGAAAAATTGAAATTTTCCAATATCCTCCCACATAAATCACATGCCCTACAAGTACAAACAAACAAATACAAACAAACAAAAGAGAGCACAACATAAACGAAACGAAACCAAGATCGAATCATCATACAACTACTCAGGAACTAGCAAGCAAAGAAACCCTCAAATCTTAAATCCAAAACTCTACTTACAAACCACCGTCGAAGGGGCGAATTCCGGGAACATTCTTGGCACAATGGTTACACCACACCATGGCTGCCCCTCCTTCTCTAAAATTCACAAGAGATTTTGATTGTTAGGAAAATCTCTGATTCTTTCTCGCGAGCAATTGTAAAAAAGGGTCCCTATATTCTCTCATTCATATTCGTGTATGAAAATAAACAAACTCAGTAAATACATACCCGTGCTAGCTCTGTGACGCAAAAAGTAAGTGTTCGACCTATGTGTGTCTCCTCGGAATCAGCGATTGAATCAGAACTCCAATTCGCGAGAGAAGGATCTGATCTATATATATAGCGGAAACCAATATCAACGACGAACCCGTACTACATAGTGGCGGAGGACTTCTCCGTCCTTCAAAAATCGCAGCTTGACTTAAGTTTAATTCTCCTGTGACTGTGTGCTTTACTAATTTACGATCGGAACCATTCAAGTTGTGCCGTGCTAGCTGTGACTGTTTTATATCGATCGATTTCCTTGGGTCGGAAAGGGATTTAAACAGGCTGATCTGTTTATTAAATGGGTTTTTACAGGCCTGTTTAATAGATTGGTTGGGATTTATAAATGGGTTTTCACAGGCCCGTTTAATAGATTGGTTGGGATTAATAAATGGGTTTTCACAGGCCCGTTACAATTTCATTTCCGATTCCATATTTGGTAATCTCTCTCTCTCTCTCTCCTTCCGCCGTGAGACAGAATCGTTCAAAATCCTCAATCCTTAATTTCCGCCATTGTTTTTTTTTTTTCTCCTAAACACTCTCAAGAAGAAGAAGAGATGACGCACGCACTCCTTCGTCCTCCCTCTCTTCTACCAATTCGACGATGGCGAAACTGCTCGAGACCTTCCCTTGCGTTCCCTCCACCGAACGAGGCCGGGGTATTCTTATCTCCGGCGACTCCAAATCCGACTCCATTCTCTACTGCAACGGCCGCTCCGTCTTCATTCGTAGCCTCCGCCAACCTCAAGACGTACAGGTTTACGGAGAACACGGCTATGCCGTTACCGTCGCTCGCTACTCTCCCAACGGCGAGTGGATCGCTTCCGCTGATGTCTCTGGCACGGTTCGCGTTTGGGGAACGCACAACGGTTTCGTGTTGAAGAACGAGTTCAGAGTCCTCGCTGGTCGCATCGATGACCTCCAATGGTCCTTCGATGGCCTTCGTATTGTCGCTTCCGGCGATGGAAAGGGCAAATCGCTTGTTCGATCCTTCGCGTGAGTTCCTCTTCGCTGATTTTTAGATTCAATTTCGAATTGTATGCGTTTCCTTGGAAATTTGGCTAGTTAGGTTCCATGAGATTTTCTTAGATTAGATTAGCTGGAACTATCTATAGAGGCTTGATCAGTATGCGTTTGTTGTATAGATGGGACTCAGGGAATACAATGGGAGATTTTGATGGCCATTCTCGTAGGGTTCTGAGTTGTGCCTTCAAGCCAACGCGACCTTTCAGAATCGCCACTTGCGGGGAAGACTTCTTGGTTAACTTTTACGACGGTCCACCTTTTAAGTTTCACTCTTCCCACAGGCAGGAAGATTTCTTATTATATGTTTGTCTCTCGGATATTCAACTCTATGTTTGTATTCTTGACTAATTGTAATAATACATCTGTGCTTCACAGGGAGCATTCCAACTTCGTCAACTGCATCAGATATTCACCTGACGGTACTAAATTCATTACTGTAAGCTCCGACAAGAAGGGTATGATTTACGATGGCAAGACTGGAGATAAAATTGGAGAATTGGCCTCCGAAGATGGCCACAAAGGCAGCATCTACGCTGTTAGCTGGAGCCCCGACAGTAAACGGGTAATGTTGTCAATGTGTTTGTTCTATTTGCAGTTTTTTACTGACATTGATGAGTTTTTTTTAGGTGCTCACTGTCTCTGCTGATAAGTCTGCCAAGGTATGGGAGGTAGCTGAAGACGGAACTGTTGGCTCTGTGATTAAGACATTGACGTTCATGGAATCTGGTGGAGCAGAAGACATGCTTGTGGGATGTCTTTGGCAGAACGATCATCTCATTACAGTGTCTCTTGGCGGTACCATGTCCTTGTACTCTGCTGATGATATGGATAAGCCTCCCTTGCTCTTTTCTGGACATATAAAGAACGTCACATCTCTGGCTATTCTCGGGACAAACCAGAAGACGATTCTGTCTTGCAGCTATGATGGTCTCATTGTTAAATGGTTACAAGGGGTTGGGTACAGTTGCAAGCTGCAAATGAAAGATAACACCAAAATCAAGC
This sequence comes from Camelina sativa, assembly GCF_000633955.1. Classification (NCBI taxonomy): domain Eukaryota; kingdom Viridiplantae; phylum Streptophyta; class Magnoliopsida; order Brassicales; family Brassicaceae; genus Camelina; species Camelina sativa. The sequence goes on along the minus strand of NC_025688.1, from coordinate 375,888 downwards.
GCTTAGCGGCTACTGAATCTGGCCTTCTCTTATCCGGGTTTGATAACAAGGTAAAAAAAGTTCTGATCTCAAAATGCATGTCTTTCTTCAATGGGATTTAAGTTTGGATCGTTGTTGAAGTCGGTTACATCATCGAGTATGACTAGTTCAATTCTTGACAGGTGTGGAGAATTCCTTTAACTGACAACGAATTTGGAGCTGCAGAACATGTAGATATAGGCCATCAGCCTTTGGACATAAGCATAGCCGTTGATTCACCTGAATCAACAGCACTAGTGTCGTTTGATTCTGGAGTTGCATTGCTCAATGGTCTGAGCATTTTGAGCAAGATCGATCTGGGGTTTGCGGTAGCAGCCTCTGTGATCTCACCTGATGGGAGAGAAGCGATAGTAGGAGGGCAAGACGGGAAGTTACACATTTACTCAGTCTCAGGGGACAACAGCCTCAAAGAAGAAGCAGTGCTAGAGAAACACAGAGGTGCTTTGACAGTGATACGTTACTCTCCTGACTTAACAATGTTTGCTTCTGGTGACGCCAACCGCGAAGCTGTAGTCTGGGATCGCGAGACCAAACAGGTGACGGGATTAGAGGCGTTCTTGTGTCTCATATATGTTTAATCATATGCTTTAAAACGCACACTAATCTGGTAGTGCGGCGGTGTTTTGGATTTGCAGGTGAAGCTAAACAACNGTTCTGATCTCAAAATGCATGTCTTTCTTCAATGGGATTTAAGTTTGGATCGTTGTTGAAGTCGGTTACATCATCGAGTATGACTAGTTCAATTCTTGACAGGTGTGGAGAATTCCTTTAACTGACAACGAATTTGGAGCTGCAGAACATGTAGATATAGGCCATCAGCCTTTGGACATAAGCATAGCCGTTGATTCACCTGAATCAACAGCACTAGTGTCGTTTGATTCTGGAGTTGCATTGCTCAATGGTCTGAGCATTTTGAGCAAGATCGATCTGGGGTTTGCGGTAGCAGCCTCTGTGATCTCACCTGATGGGAGAGAAGCGATAGTAGGAGGGCAAGACGGGAAGTTACACATTTACTCAGTCTCAGGGGACAACAGCCTCAAAGAAGAAGCAGTGCTAGAGAAACACAGAGGTGCTTTGACAGTGATACGTTACTCTCCTGACTTAACAATGTTTGCTTCTGGTGACGCCAACCGCGAAGCTGTAGTCTGGGATCGCGAGACCAAACAGGTGACGGGATTAGAGGCGTTCTTGTGTCTCATATATGTTTAATCATATGCTTTAAAACGCACACTAATCTGGTAGTGCGGCGGTGTTTTGGATTTGCAGGTGAAGCTAAACAACATGTTGTTCCACACGGCTCGTATAAACTGCTTGGCATGGTCACCAAACAACAGGATGGTCGCCACTGGGTCCATAGACACTTGCGTGATTGTATACGAAGTGGACAAGCCAGCTTCGAGTCGCATAACTGCAAGAAACGCTCATCTTGGCGGAGTGAACGCAGTTGGCTTCGTCGATGAATGCACAGTAGCAAGTTCCGGGGAAGATGCTGCAGTTCGTTTATGGGAGATCGAGCCTCAATGACCCAAACCAGAGTTGCTGTCATAAGCTTTTTTTAACCATCCTTGAAAAATTGTCGTAGTCTCTATCTATTTGACTGTGGTTTGTTTGTATTTTAAGCTTTTAATAATAAGTATTAAGTATCTTATCATCAAGTGCACACGTGTCTAAGATCTAGCCAATCTCAATGGTCAACTCACTCCGTCGTGGTGATTAGTAGCGTCTCTAATTTACTATACATAAAATGATGACGAGTCAAAGGACACATATGGTTAATTAATTAAGGGAAAATTAAAATTTAAACAAAGGTTAAATAATTAAGGGGAAGAGATAGTGTTTGTTTTGGAGCCTAGCCTTTGCCTTGGTTGGTTCTTACTTGTTACTACTTTGCTTCGTACGGGCGTTGAAGCTTTACCTCACCGGAGGTTCCAAGGAGAAGACGACACTACACTGATACAGCGAAACAAATTACATATTATGGCGCCTTTTGGCGGGAAATCCATAGTCGACGCTGTTTCAGGCATCGGAGGGAACGAAGTTGGCCGGGCTCTGGCCGCGGTGGCCGCCGCTCTCTTGGTCCGCCTCTTCGCTGGACCTGGCATCGCCCTCCTACCTGAAAACGAAGCTGACGATGATTACGCTGAGACGGAAGACGGTGGTGATTCTTCTCCGGGTAAAATTCGCCCGGAGACAATCCGTTGGAGGAACATCACCTGCTCTCTCTCCGATAAGTCTTCCAAATCGGTGAGCACGTTTCTTCCTCCTCTTTTTTGTGCTGATATGAGTCTTTCGAACTCTTGCAATTTTTGAACATTATGTATATGATCCATTTCAATGTTGTTTTGATCTTTTAGCTGAATCATACTTGCTTTGATGAGATTGTGTGACTCTCTCTCAGGTGCGGTTCTTGTTGAAAAATGTCTCTGGAGAAGCAAAACCAGGGAGGTTGCTAGCGATTATGGGTCCTTCTGGATCTGGGAAGACAACATTGCTCAATGTTCTTGCTGGACAGCTTGGTTCATCACCACGTTTGCATTTGTCTGGTCTCTTGGAGTTCAATGGCAAATCCAGCTCTAGCAGGGCTTATAAGTAGGTCTTTTTTGTTGTTGTTATACAAGTCTTTATAGTTGTGTTAACTCTGATCTTTTTTTGTTTGACGGAGTTTCTTGCAATGGCAGGCTTGCCTTTGTGAGACAGGAGGATCTCTTTTTTTCGCAGTTGACTGTCAGGGAAACACTTTCTTTCGCAACCGAGCTTCAGCTTCCGGAGATCTCTTCTGCTGATGAAAGGGACGAGTATGTGAACAACCTCCTGCTCAAACTTGGTCTGGTGAGGTTTCATTCATCTCTGCATTTTTTAGATAATCTGGTGGTGGATTGAAATTTGTTTCTTGATTATTCTTTGTTTATCTCCAAAAGGTCAGCTGTGCAGATTCATGTGTTGGCGATGCAAAAGTCCGTGGGATCAGCGGTGGAGAAAAGAAGCGGCTGTCACTTGCGTGTGAATTGATCGCTAGTCCCTCTGTCATATTTGCTGATGAACCCACAACTGGTAGATGCCTGCTCTTGTCTGATTCTAATCATTTTGATGGGTTGGGTTTAAAAACTGATGCATATTCTCTGTGGTCTTCAGGGCTTGACGCCTTCCAGGCTGAGAAAGTGATGGAGACATTGCAAAAGCTTGCACAGGATGGACACACTGTCATCTGCTCCATACACCAGCCTAGAGGTTCCGTGTACGCTAAATTTGACGACATTGTGTTACTTACAGAAGGAACTTTAGTCTATGCTGGCCCTGCAGGGAAAGAACCTCTGTCATATTTCGGGAACTTCGGGTTGTTTTTTCTGAACGTTTCCTTTTATATATCAAGCAAGTGCTTTTAGGATTGTCATCTGAAAACTGTTCCTCTGATCCTTGAGCAGGTTCCTTTGCCCAGAGCACGTAAACCCGGCTGAGTTTCTTGCTGATCTTATATCAGTTGACTACAGTTCTTCAGAGAGTGTCTACTCTTCGCAGAAGAGAGTACATGCTCTTGTTGATGCGTTCTCTCAGCGTTCATCATCGGTTCTTTATGCCACTCCCCTCGGCATTAAAGATGAAACAAAGAACAGCATGAAACCTCGCAGAAAAGCCATTGTTGAGAGAAAAGATGGTTGGTGGAGGCAGTTTTTTTTGCTGCTTAAGCGTGCATGGATGCAGGTATGCTCCTATCTATGCACGATTTAAAGAACTCTTTCCATAACATGTTTACAAATTGAAAAAAATTCTCTAGACTTCAAAAAAATATCGACTTACGAATTTGAAGGTAAGAATGTAGGAAGACTCTTAAGAAATAGATATCTGGGAGAATCTTGGAATTGTCTACTGTCATGTTTGAATTGTACATACTATTATAACATGACAGTTTTTCTGATTGATTTTTTTCATATGACTCCATAGGCTTCTCGAGATGGGCCAACAAACAAAGTTCGTGCAAGAATGTCTGTTGCATCTGCTCTGATATTTGGGTCCGTTTTCTGGAGAATGGGGAAGTCTCAGACGTCAATTCAGGACAGAATGGGTTTGCTTCAGGTCTAGCACATTTTTTCTTTTGCTATATACATCTCTCTTATTTGTGTTGTTTGAAGCAATTCTTTAGTAAGCGTAGCTTATATATATACTAAGCAATGATATATGATGTATACTTCAGGTTGCTGCAATAAACACGGCAATGGCAGCTCTCACAAAGACAGTTGGTGTCTTTCCTAAAGAGCGTGCCATTGTGGATAGAGAACGGTCCAAAGGGTCTTATTCTTTAGGCCCTTACCTGCTCTCCAAAACAATAGCTGAGATTCCCATTGGAGCTGCATTTCCTCTGATGTTTGGTGCTGTACTATACCCCATGGCTCGCCTCAATCCCGCTTTGTCAAGGTTATTCCTATGATTTCATCTTTTGCTATTCCTGTGGCCAGGTGGTCCCTAACCTGCATGGCACTGATAAGCCATTCTTGAGTTTTCCCCGTGTACTTGACCAACCAATGAACTCTTGAGAGATGTACATGACATGACAGCAATGTCCCTAACAAACAATTTTCTTGGCAGATTTGGAAAGTTTTGTGGGATAGTGACTGTGGAGTCTTTTGCTGCTTCTGCAATGGGTCTAACTGTTGGAGCTATGGTTCCAAGCACAGAAGCTGCAATGGCTGTGGGACCATCTCTCATGACAGTTTTCATCGTGTTTGGAGGTTACTATGTCAATGCAGACAACACCCCAATCATCTTCCGTTGGATTCCTCGTGCTTCATTGATCAGATGGTGAATCACCTCATCTCAAATTACCATACAGAAATGATAACCTCTCGCGTATATATCTACTCTCTTTACTCTTAGCATCCATTCTTCTTTGTTCAGGGCCTTCCAGGGACTCTCCATCAACGAATTCAGCGGCCTCAAGTTCGATCATCAGAACTCATTTGACGTCCAAACTGGAGAACAGGTAACAACGAGTTTAATCAATTAAACCCTATTCATTGTCACTGTCTTCGAGGTCATCGGAATTTACATGTTTGCTGCAGGCATTAGAAATACTGTCGTTTGGAGGAAGACAGATAAGGGAGACGATAGCAGCTCAAAGCCGGATTCTGATGTTCTGGTATAGCGCCACGTACCTTCTCCTGGAGAAAAACAAGCCAAAGTATCAAAAGCTTGAGCTTCTTCTTGACAATGGAGATACCGAGAATCCAAGAGTGCAGCTGGATGAACCAGAGGTTGATCAAGGGGAGGAGGAGCCTGAAGATGATCTCAAGCAGCCATTTGACGAGCAAAGTAAAACATCGGACTCAGATGAGCTTGACGAAATCCGTCCCTTTGTCCTCGAAGGTTTGTAAAATTGTAGTTGCCTCCTACTAATAATCATTGAAAAGAACATACTAAGAACAACAGGCACAATAACTAAAAGGTGAAAGAAAGATCAATGTATACATACTACCCATTCGTGATAGCTTATTACAGTTAGTAAATTAAGCGTTGTGGTGATTATGGATTCATCTCCATTCTCCAGCAGGTCGCAAGTGAGAGAGAATAAAGGGATTTGAATAAAAGAGTTGCTCCTCTTACCTCTCAATGCCTTAAACCCAATGTAAGACCCATCTCCATTTCTTTAGGCTTCTTATCTCTTGTTCTTCTATCCACAATAAATATTAAAAATAAAAATAAAAACAAGGTTTTGACACTAATATTCATAATTTAGTGTAGATTTTAGGTGAAGAAAAGGTCCATTGCGGTGACTTTCAAACAAAACAAAAAAACTGTGAAGAAGGAAAGAACGTATTACTACTACCTGAAACATTGAACATTGGCTGAAATTTCAAATTCGATACTGGTAACGTCAGGACCGACGTCTGAAGATTCCGATTCAACCAAATTCAACTTAAAAGATTTATTTTGCTTTATACTAATAACCGAATTAATTCATAACTAAAGAATTGAATTAAGATAATAATATATAAGAAGCCGCCCATTGAGAGAAAGTCAAAACACCCATCTGATTCATGATGAGTGGACGTGGCGTCCGGTCCAAACATTCTCGTACCCTTTACGTTGCCAACAAATATGTATATAAATTTTTTAACAAACAAACGAAGGCCAAAATGAAAACTTAAGGTTACAAAGTGCTGCATTAATTATGAGTTTTGGAGAAGACAAATAGAAGCTTCGACTTGTGTACTAATAAAGCATCCAATATTAAAGAAGTAAGCGCAGGATTGAAAAGTAGGGCACCGACTTGTACGCCTTTTCAGGTGCAATTACATAAACAAATGGGAAGGTCAAATCTGTTATAAAGAAATAGATATAATATTCTAGATTCTAGAGAGTTATATCTTTTTAGATTAATATGGTCGTAGGAAAGAGTCGCTATATGCAATTTTGGGGTACATACATCAATTCATCATGTGCTATTATTTGTTAATGGAGGGGTTTCTCTTCTCAATTTCACATCACTTTCCTATTCCCGTGTCTCCCAATCCAACAAGCTAACGTACCGTATGATGCATATCAATGGTACAAACCTTGTCAATGCATCGTCATCACCATCTTTCTTTTATCATTACCATATCTTATTTGATTGGACATTATACACGATTCTAAATCATCCAACGCGAATGTACAGATTAAATCGAAAATTTGAAGTGTCTCAGTTCCGGGAGCGGGATATATATCAATTAAAAAATCAACATTTTCGAGCTGGATCGGAGCAGAAAAATGAGAATACAAAACAAGAAACGAACAAGGATGGAATGGAAACACAGCCAAAGAAAACATACATAAAAAAACGTAAAAAAACACAAGTGGTTCCAATTAATCAAATTGAGAGGATGGCAACGCGCTTAATCATTAAACCATATACAACCCCACACCACTTTTTTTATTTATTTAAATTAATGGATTACTTTACCATATAAATGGTTTAATTATTGTTATCTAAATGATTCGGTTATAAATACCATGCATTTCCAACTGTCCATCATCTTCTCCAACCAACAACACATTCCAATCAAAATCATAACACAACAATCAATCTGACAAATATGGAGGCTACACTGCTTTCTTCGCTAGCTTCGTTTTCACCACTCCGTTTCCACCCATTGGTGTTATCATCATCACGGAGAACCAATAAGATGATGAGCGTCTCTGCTGGGGCGTCTTCAGGAAAAGACCATTACTACTACGGAGGAGGGAGGTTGGTGGACGAGAACATGATCGTCCTTAGGAAACGCATACACGAGACGAAGATGGTTGAGCGTAACTACGAGCCTCCTTCTCACTGGATGGATTGGGAGAAGCGTTTCTACAGCAGCTACGACTCTGTTATCTGCGATTCCGTTGGTCTCCTTCAGAGCTTCCTCATGAACTCCCGCCCCACCGTAGCCATCGCAACGCTGCTCATCCTCCTCGTCAGCGTTCCCGTTTCCTCCACCGCCATCGCGTTTCGCCTTCTTGACCTCCTTCAGTGGCTTCTCGCCGCCGCTACATCTGCCAGCGTGGCCTGATATTTGATTATGTTAAATATTACTTGCTTAATTAGTAAACCAACCCATATTCTTTGATTATTTATCTGATGTTTTTCTCTACATTAGCTTAAGCCTTAAGATATGTGTACAGAGCTCGTTTATTTATTCTTTCATGTGATTTTGTAATTTTCTTGATATGTAACTATATGTCATTTAATGAATGCGATCGTAATAAAATATTTGTTGACGAAGTTAGTGGACTTTCTATTTTTGTTGGTCCAATGTAATAATTTTGTTGGTAATTTCATTTTCTAATTGGTTTTATTATTTTTCCCCCTAAAAGAAGGCGAGTGGACGATAGAACGGCGACCCTGGTCGCTCCTTTTTGGTCCAAAGAACTACTGCGTGACCTGTGACCATGTATATATAATCTTAACTTAATAGATGCTGACTGTATATTAATAGTAATCTAATCTAAAATGGTACTAGTATTTAATCATCCCACTCCAATATTAAATATTTCGATTGATGAACAACGTTGTCCCAATGTTTTTCCTCTTGTTCAAAAAATTGACCCGTCAATCTCCGCCGTCACGCTGTTTGATTTTATAGCTCCATCATACTTAAAAACGTTAATTCTATTAATCTAAGCAACTTTACTAATTTAGGCCAGGGTGCGTGTGTGTGCGTCAAAAGAGTTCGAAATGGGAAAGGGATTTTGGAAATAAAGCTACAAAATCCGAAAGATTCGGGTCTGTCCTGCCCTCATTAATAACTAGGACCTCGAGAAAGACAAGTGTGCGTGTGTGTCTTTTATGGTATTCGTTTGTTCTTCTCTCTCTCTCTCTTCTCCCCCACCCACAAAGGCACAAACCCTAAACCCTATCTTCTTCTTCTTCAGTCATATATCTTCTTCACTTTAATTTATCTTTTCTCCGCCACCACACAAAACCACATTCTTCTTCTTTGCATATTTCTCACGCTATTATTTTATTTCTTCATCTCTATCTTTATACGCACACACTCCATTCATTCGACCTTGCATTATTCATCTTCCTTCAATCCCTAAATTTCTCTATCAAAAAAAAAATCAAACCTTTCTCTCCCAATTCTGCTTCTCCATTTCCTTTCTTCTTTCTGCAAAATCCATCCGAAGAGGGTTTCTTTTCTTTCGAATGGCGCTTGCGTATGATCCTCTCTTCATTTCCTCCTCCGACAAATCTTTGTCCGCCATCGATGTTGCCTCACCGCCACACCCCATGGTTTTGACCCAAGACGAGCTCAAACGTATCGCCGCTTACAAGGCCGTCGAGTTCGTCCAATCCGGCATGGTCCTCGGCCTCGGTACCGGCTCCACCGCCAAACACGCCGTCGACCGCATCGGCGAGCTTCTCCGCCATGGCAAGCTCGACAACATCGTTGGTATACCGACGTCTAAGAAGACCCAGGAGCAGGCTCTGTCTCTCGGCATCCCTCTCTCTGATCTCGACGCACACCCCGTCATTGATCTCTCCATCGACGGCGCCGACGAGGTCGACCCTTTTCTCAACCTCGTCAAAGGCAGAGGAGGCTCTCTGCTTCGGGAGAAGATGATCGAAGGAGCTTCCAAGAAGTTCGTGGTGATCGTGGACGAGTCCAAGATGGTGAAGCACATTGGTGGGAGCAAGCTTGCTCTCCCCGTGGAGGTTGTGCCCTTCTGCTGGAAATTCACGTCGGAGAAGCTGCGGAACCTGCTGGAAGGGTACGGTTGTGAAGCCAATCTCAGATTGGGGGAGAAAGGTAAACCCTTTGTGACGGACAATGGGAATTACATAGTGGATATGCGCTTGGAGGAGGACATGGGTGATTTGGGAGCAGTGAGTGATGCGATTCTGAGGCTCCCTGGAGTTGTGGAGCATGGAATGTTTCTGGATATGGCTTCCACTGTTATCATTGCAGGTGAGCTTGGTGTTAAGATCAAGCACAAACACACCACCTCCTCTTGATTTTGTGTGTTTGGAGGGTAATTTAGGATTATTTAAAAGAGGATTGGTATGGGAGAAACGGATCATGGTTGTTGTATTGATTTAGATAGGTTTGGACTTTGGAGGATGTCACTGTGAGTGTGAGTGAGGAGGGATGATGATTATTATTCATTTCACACAGTTTTTGGATGCATTGACTATTCACAATTATCATCTATCTTTGTGAACGGCATTTTGTTGCTTCATTGCCCTTTTGAGTATGAATGCTTCTTCTTTCTAAAGTACTGTTGTTGGGCTTTGCTTTGCTTTGATTCATAGGCTCGCTACTGTATTTTCAATCAAAAGCCTTAAACTACAATCACATGTTGGGTTTGAATCCATAGATAAAAACTACATTCGGAATATCGCTCACCCTAGTTTTTGCAGCAAAGTAGACCGTTTTTTTTTCTTTTTTTTAGTCAACAAACATTCTATTAAAATAAGTTAAAATTTGTTATCTTTTGTTAGTTTAAGAGCATGATACAACCAGACTATGATGATTAAACAAGTGCACAACACCCGAATCAAACTATAACAAAAGATAACAAACAAAAAAAGTTAATAGAGATAGTGAAAATCCACTAAGAAGATAGGCCACATGAAGTGACGGGAGACTGACTAAGACCGAATCATTGATTGCAAAATATAAATTGCTACATTGAAATACAAAAATTCTGACAAGTTTTTAAAAACCTAATTTGCGACGAATCTTCACCTCTTTGAACAGGAAGGTAACATGTAACATGTAGGTTAAAAACGAATTTACATTTTAATTGACCGATTATACAGCTACTATATTTTTTCACAAGAGCAATAATACTCGACGCAATGGTTGGGCCATGAGGTTGAGAAGGGAACGAGGGATTATCATTTTAATTGGTTTCGGTGAAGTATTGGTTGGCCTAGAAAATCAAATACTATCCATAAACAAAAAACTGTTGTTATTTGGTTAGTTTATCAACCTGTCAAATGATGCCACNATCTCTTGTTCTTCTATCCACAATAAATATTAAAAATAAAAATAAAAACAAGGTTTTGACACTAATATTCATAATTTAGTGTAGATTTTAGGTGAAGAAAAGGTCCATTGCGGTGACTTTCAAACAAAACAAAAAAACTGTGAAGAAGGAAAGAACGTATTACTACTACCTGAAACATTGAACATTGGCTGAAATTTCAAATTCGATACTGGTAACGTCAGGACCGACGTCTGAAGATTCCGATTCAACCAAATTCAACTTAAAAGATTTATTTTGCTTTATACTAATAACCGAATTAATTCATAACTAAAGAATTGAATTAAGATAATAATATATAAGAAGCCGCCCATTGAGAGAAAGTCAAAACACCCATCTGATTCATGATGAGTGGACGTGGCGTCCGGTCCAAACATTCTCGTACCCTTTACGTTGCCAACAAATATGTATATAAATTTTTTAACAAACAAACGAAGGCCAAAATGAAAACTTAAGGTTACAAAGTGCTGCATTAATTATGAGTTTTGGAGAAGACAAATAGAAGCTTCGACTTGTGTACTAATAAAGCATCCAATATTAAAGAAGTAAGCGCAGGATTGAAAAGTAGGGCACCGACTTGTACGCCTTTTCAGGTGCAATTACATAAACAAATGGGAAGGTCAAATCTGTTATAAAGAAATAGATATAATATTCTAGATTCTAGAGAGTTATATCTTTTTAGATTAATATGGTCGTAGGAAAGAGTCGCTATATGCAATTTTGGGGTACATACATCAATTCATCATGTGCTATTATTTGTTAATGGAGGGGTTTCTCTTCTCAATTTCACATCACTTTCCTATTCCCGTGTCTCCCAATCCAACAAGCTAACGTACCGTATGATGCATATCAATGGTACAAACCTTGTCAATGCATCGTCATCACCATCTTTCTTTTATCATTACCATATCTTATTTGATTGGACATTATACACGATTCTAAATCATCCAACGCGAATGTACAGATTAAATCGAAAATTTGAAGTGTCTCAGTTCCGGGAGCGGGATATATATCAATTAAAAAATCAACATTTTCGAGCTGGATCGGAGCAGAAAAATGAGAATACAAAACAAGAAACGAACAAGGATGGAATGGAAACACAGCCAAAGAAAACATACATAAAAAAACGTAAAAAAACACAAGTGGTTCCAATTAATCAAATTGAGAGGATGGCAACGCGCTTAATCATTAAACCATATACAACCCCACACCACTTTTTTTATTTATTTAAATTAATGGATTACTTTACCATATAAATGGTTTAATTATTGTTATCTAAATGATTCGGTTATAAATACCATGCATTTCCAACTGTCCATCATCTTCTCCAACCAACAACACATTCCAATCAAAATCATAACACAACAATCAATCTGACAAATATGGAGGCTACACTGCTTTCTTCGCTAGCTTCGTTTTCACCACTCCGTTTCCACCCATTGGTGTTATCATCATCACGGAGAACCAATAAGATGATGAGCGTCTCTGCTGGGGCGTCTTCAGGAAAAGACCATTACTACTACGGAGGAGGGAGGTTGGTGGACGAGAACATGATCGTCCTTAGGAAACGCATACACGAGACGAAGATGGTTGAGCGTAACTACGAGCCTCCTTCTCACTGGATGGATTGGGAGAAGCGTTTCTACAGCAGCTACGACTCTGTTATCTGCGATTCCGTTGGTCTCCTTCAGAGCTTCCTCATGAACTCCCGCCCCACCGTAGCCATCGCAACGCTGCTCATCCTCCTCGTCAGCGTTCCCGTTTCCTCCACCGCCATCGCGTTTCGCCTTCTTGACCTCCTTCAGTGGCTTCTCGCCGCCGCTACATCTGCCAGCGTGGCCTGATATTTGATTATGTTAAATATTACTTGCTTAATTAGTAAACCAACCCATATTCTTTGATTATTTATCTGATGTTTTTCTCTACATTAGCTTAAGCCTTAAGATATGTGTACAGAGCTCGTTTATTTATTCTTTCATGTGATTTTGTAATTTTCTTGATATGTAACTATATGTCATTTAATGAATGCGATCGTAATAAAATATTTGTTGACGAAGTTAGTGGACTTTCTATTTTTGTTGGTCCAATGTAATAATTTTGTTGGTAATTTCATTTTCTAATTGGTTTTATTATTTTTCCCCCTAAAAGAAGGCGAGTGGACGATAGAACGGCGACCCTGGTCGCTCCTTTTTGGTCCAAAGAACTACTGCGTGACCTGTGACCATGTATATATAATCTTAACTTAATAGATGCTGACTGTATATTAATAGTAATCTAATCTAAAATGGTACTAGTATTTAATCATCCCACTCCAATATTAAATATTTCGATTGATGAACAACGTTGTCCCAATGTTTTTCCTCTTGTTCAAAAAATTGACCCGTCAATCTCCGCCGTCACGCTGTTTGATTTTATAGCTCCATCATACTTAAAAACGTTAATTCTATTAATCTAAGCAACTTTACTAATTTAGGCCAGGGTGCGTGTGTGTGCGTCAAAAGAGTTCGAAATGGGAAAGGGATTTTGGAAATAAAGCTACAAAATCCGAAAGATTCGGGTCTGTCCTGCCCTCATTAATAACTAGGACCTCGAGAAAGACAAGTGTGCGTGTGTGTCTTTTATGGTATTCGTTTGTTCTTCTCTCTCTCTCTCTTCTCCCCCACCCACAAAGGCACAAACCCTAAACCCTATCTTCTTCTTCTTCAGTCATATATCTTCTTCACTTTAATTTATCTTTTCTCCGCCACCACACAAAACCACATTCTTCTTCTTTGCATATTTCTCACGCTATTATTTTATTTCTTCATCTCTATCTTTATACGCACACACTCCATTCATTCGACCTTGCATTATTCATCTTCCTTCAATCCCTAAATTTCTCTATCAAAAAAAAAATCAAACCTTTCTCTCCCAATTCTGCTTCTCCATTTCCTTTCTTCTTTCTGCAAAATCCATCCGAAGAGGGTTTCTTTTCTTTCGAATGGCGCTTGCGTATGATCCTCTCTTCATTTCCTCCTCCGACAAATCTTTGTCCGCCATCGATGTTGCCTCACCGCCACACCCCATGGTTTTGACCCAAGACGAGCTCAAACGTATCGCCGCTTACAAGGCCGTCGAGTTCGTCCAATCCGGCATGGTCCTCGGCCTCGGTACCGGCTCCACCGCCAAACACGCCGTCGACCGCATCGGCGAGCTTCTCCGCCATGGCAAGCTCGACAACATCGTTGGTATACCGACGTCTAAGAAGACCCAGGAGCAGGCTCTGTCTCTCGGCATCCCTCTCTCTGATCTCGACGCACACCCCGTCATTGATCTCTCCATCGACGGCGCCGACGAGGTCGACCCTTTTCTCAACCTCGTCAAAGGCAGAGGAGGCTCTCTGCTTCGGGAGAAGATGATCGAAGGAGCTTCCAAGAAGTTCGTGGTGATCGTGGACGAGTCCAAGATGGTGAAGCACATTGGTGGGAGCAAGCTTGCTCTCCCCGTGGAGGTTGTGCCCTTCTGCTGGAAATTCACGTCGGAGAAGCTGCGGAACCTGCTGGAAGGGTACGGTTGTGAAGCCAATCTCAGATTGGGGGAGAAAGGTAAACCCTTTGTGACGGACAATGGGAATTACATAGTGGATATGCGCTTGGAGGAGGACATGGGTGATTTGGGAGCAGTGAGTGATGCGATTCTGAGGCTCCCTGGAGTTGTGGAGCATGGAATGTTTCTGGATATGGCTTCCACTGTTATCATTGCAGGTGAGCTTGGTGTTAAGATCAAGCACAAACACACCACCTCCTCTTGATTTTGTGTGTTTGGAGGGTAATTTAGGATTATTTAAAAGAGGATTGGTATGGGAGAAACGGATCATGGTTGTTGTATTGATTTAGATAGGTTTGGACTTTGGAGGATGTCACTGTGAGTGTGAGTGAGGAGGGATGATGATTATTATTCATTTCACACAGTTTTTGGATGCATTGACTATTCACAATTATCATCTATCTTTGTGAACGGCATTTTGTTGCTTCATTGCCCTTTTGAGTATGAATGCTTCTTCTTTCTAAAGTACTGTTGTTGGGCTTTGCTTTGCTTTGATTCATAGGCTCGCTACTGTATTTTCAATCAAAAGCCTTAAACTACAATCACATGTTGGGTTTGAATCCATAGATAAAAACTACATTCGGAATATCGCTCACCCTAGTTTTTGCAGCAAAGTAGACCGTTTTTTTTTCTTTTTTTTAGTCAACAAACATTCTATTAAAATAAGTTAAAATTTGTTATCTTTTGTTAGTTTAAGAGCATGATACAACCAGACTATGATGATTAAACAAGTGCACAACACCCGAATCAAACTATAACAAAAGATAACAAACAAAAAAAGTTAATAGAGATAGTGAAAATCCACTAAGAAGATAGGCCACATGAAGTGACGGGAGACTGACTAAGACCGAATCATTGATTGCAAAATATAAATTGCTACATTGAAATACAAAAATTCTGACAAGTTTTTAAAAACCTAATTTGCGACGAATCTTCACCTCTTTGAACAGGAAGGTAACATGTAACATGTAGGTTAAAAACGAATTTACATTTTAATTGACCGATTATACAGCTACTATATTTTTTCACAAGAGCAATAATACTCGACGCAATGGTTGGGCCATGAGGTTGAGAAGGGAACGAGGGATTATCATTTTAATTGGTTTCGGTGAAGTATTGGTTGGCCTAGAAAATCAAATACTATCCATAAACAAAAAACTGTTGTTATTTGGTTAGTTTATCAACCTGTCAAATGATGCCACAACTCATTCCACCGTGACACGGTTCACATACGTGACACTGACACGTGTCGTGCAGTTCGTGAAGAACAAACAAAACAAAAGAAAAAAAAAGAGAGAGAGAAATAATCCAACAAATTTGGTGGTTTTTTGTCAATTTCATATATTGTGTAAGGTATTCTTCTGTATGTTTGGGTTGTTTTCTTGGTCTACCTACTTCTCTTGAGTCCTTTGTCTCTTATATTATTTAGTACTAGAAAAAGTTCTATTAGATACGTAGATAAAATAAACGTAACAAAATATATTTAATTATTTTAAAGTACATTCAATAATAAAATATTAATTATTATAAAATTTAAAATTTACGTGAGTTAGAATATGATGTTTGATAAAAAATTTGTTTCGTTATTTATAGGAGAAACATGTGTGTTATCAATATATCATTAGGTTAATGGGAAGTTTTCAGTTTTGTTTGTCAAATATCATTAGTTATGGTTATATTTCAAAGAATAAATATGCCATGGATTTTCTTTCTGTTTTTTTCTTATTTTTGTAAAACATAAATTTTATAGAATTGATACATTAAAGTGTATTAATATGTTGAAAGTTTTTATTTTATTTTTTCAAACATCATCGGAGTTACATTATACAAAAATAAAGAAATACACTAAGATAATGTTAGTTGAATACAAACATTTATAGAATTTTCAAACTTATATGAGATTTGAGATATGAGGATTATTGAAATGTGTGTCTTTTCTTTTTATAAGAAAATTTAGAGTTAGAAGTCTATTATAAATTGATTATTTAATTGGATAGTTAATGCACTAATCCTTATNGAAATAGATATAATATTCTAGATTCTAGAGAGTTATATCTTTTTAGATTAATATGGTCGTAGGAAAGAGTCGCTATATGCAATTTTGGGGTACATACATCAATTCATCATGTGCTATTATTTGTTAATGGAGGGGTTTCTCTTCTCAATTTCACATCACTTTCCTATTCCCGTGTCTCCCAATCCAACAAGCTAACGTACCGTATGATGCATATCAATGGTACAAACCTTGTCAATGCATCGTCATCACCATCTTTCTTTTATCATTACCATATCTTATTTGATTGGACATTATACACGATTCTAAATCATCCAACGCGAATGTACAGATTAAATCGAAAATTTGAAGTGTCTCAGTTCCGGGAGCGGGATATATATCAATTAAAAAATCAACATTTTCGAGCTGGATCGGAGCAGAAAAATGAGAATACAAAACAAGAAACGAACAAGGATGGAATGGAAACACAGCCAAAGAAAACATACATAAAAAAACGTAAAAAAACACAAGTGGTTCCAATTAATCAAATTGAGAGGATGGCAACGCGCTTAATCATTAAACCATATACAACCCCACACCACTTTTTTTATTTATTTAAATTAATGGATTACTTTACCATATAAATGGTTTAATTATTGTTATCTAAATGATTCGGTTATAAATACCATGCATTTCCAACTGTCCATCATCTTCTCCAACCAACAACACATTCCAATCAAAATCATAACACAACAATCAATCTGACAAATATGGAGGCTACACTGCTTTCTTCGCTAGCTTCGTTTTCACCACTCCGTTTCCACCCATTGGTGTTATCATCATCACGGAGAACCAATAAGATGATGAGCGTCTCTGCTGGGGCGTCTTCAGGAAAAGACCATTACTACTACGGAGGAGGGAGGTTGGTGGACGAGAACATGATCGTCCTTAGGAAACGCATACACGAGACGAAGATGGTTGAGCGTAACTACGAGCCTCCTTCTCACTGGATGGATTGGGAGAAGCGTTTCTACAGCAGCTACGACTCTGTTATCTGCGATTCCGTTGGTCTCCTTCAGAGCTTCCTCATGAACTCCCGCCCCACCGTAGCCATCGCAACGCTGCTCATCCTCCTCGTCAGCGTTCCCGTTTCCTCCACCGCCATCGCGTTTCGCCTTCTTGACCTCCTTCAGTGGCTTCTCGCCGCCGCTACATCTGCCAGCGTGGCCTGATATTTGATTATGTTAAATATTACTTGCTTAATTAGTAAACCAACCCATATTCTTTGATTATTTATCTGATGTTTTTCTCTACATTAGCTTAAGCCTTAAGATATGTGTACAGAGCTCGTTTATTTATTCTTTCATGTGATTTTGTAATTTTCTTGATATGTAACTATATGTCATTTAATGAATGCGATCGTAATAAAATATTTGTTGACGAAGTTAGTGGACTTTCTATTTTTGTTGGTCCAATGTAATAATTTTGTTGGTAATTTCATTTTCTAATTGGTTTTATTATTTTTCCCCCTAAAAGAAGGCGAGTGGACGATAGAACGGCGACCCTGGTCGCTCCTTTTTGGTCCAAAGAACTACTGCGTGACCTGTGACCATGTATATATAATCTTAACTTAATAGATGCTGACTGTATATTAATAGTAATCTAATCTAAAATGGTACTAGTATTTAATCATCCCACTCCAATATTAAATATTTCGATTGATGAACAACGTTGTCCCAATGTTTTTCCTCTTGTTCAAAAAATTGACCCGTCAATCTCCGCCGTCACGCTGTTTGATTTTATAGCTCCATCATACTTAAAAACGTTAATTCTATTAATCTAAGCAACTTTACTAATTTAGGCCAGGGTGCGTGTGTGTGCGTCAAAAGAGTTCGAAATGGGAAAGGGATTTTGGAAATAAAGCTACAAAATCCGAAAGATTCGGGTCTGTCCTGCCCTCATTAATAACTAGGACCTCGAGAAAGACAAGTGTGCGTGTGTGTCTTTTATGGTATTCGTTTGTTCTTCTCTCTCTCTCTCTTCTCCCCCACCCACAAAGGCACAAACCCTAAACCCTATCTTCTTCTTCTTCAGTCATATATCTTCTTCACTTTAATTTATCTTTTCTCCGCCACCACACAAAACCACATTCTTCTTCTTTGCATATTTCTCACGCTATTATTTTATTTCTTCATCTCTATCTTTATACGCACACACTCCATTCATTCGACCTTGCATTATTCATCTTCCTTCAATCCCTAAATTTCTCTATCAAAAAAAAAATCAAACCTTTCTCTCCCAATTCTGCTTCTCCATTTCCTTTCTTCTTTCTGCAAAATCCATCCGAAGAGGGTTTCTTTTCTTTCGAATGGCGCTTGCGTATGATCCTCTCTTCATTTCCTCCTCCGACAAATCTTTGTCCGCCATCGATGTTGCCTCACCGCCACACCCCATGGTTTTGACCCAAGACGAGCTCAAACGTATCGCCGCTTACAAGGCCGTCGAGTTCGTCCAATCCGGCATGGTCCTCGGCCTCGGTACCGGCTCCACCGCCAAACACGCCGTCGACCGCATCGGCGAGCTTCTCCGCCATGGCAAGCTCGACAACATCGTTGGTATACCGACGTCTAAGAAGACCCAGGAGCAGGCTCTGTCTCTCGGCATCCCTCTCTCTGATCTCGACGCACACCCCGTCATTGATCTCTCCATCGACGGCGCCGACGAGGTCGACCCTTTTCTCAACCTCGTCAAAGGCAGAGGAGGCTCTCTGCTTCGGGAGAAGATGATCGAAGGAGCTTCCAAGAAGTTCGTGGTGATCGTGGACGAGTCCAAGATGGTGAAGCACATTGGTGGGAGCAAGCTTGCTCTCCCCGTGGAGGTTGTGCCCTTCTGCTGGAAATTCACGTCGGAGAAGCTGCGGAACCTGCTGGAAGGGTACGGTTGTGAAGCCAATCTCAGATTGGGGGAGAAAGGTAAACCCTTTGTGACGGACAATGGGAATTACATAGTGGATATGCGCTTGGAGGAGGACATGGGTGATTTGGGAGCAGTGAGTGATGCGATTCTGAGGCTCCCTGGAGTTGTGGAGCATGGAATGTTTCTGGATATGGCTTCCACTGTTATCATTGCAGGTGAGCTTGGTGTTAAGATCAAGCACAAACACACCACCTCCTCTTGATTTTGTGTGTTTGGAGGGTAATTTAGGATTATTTAAAAGAGGATTGGTATGGGAGAAACGGATCATGGTTGTTGTATTGATTTAGATAGGTTTGGACTTTGGAGGATGTCACTGTGAGTGTGAGTGAGGAGGGATGATGATTATTATTCATTTCACACAGTTTTTGGATGCATTGACTATTCACAATTATCATCTATCTTTGTGAACGGCATTTTGTTGCTTCATTGCCCTTTTGAGTATGAATGCTTCTTCTTTCTAAAGTACTGTTGTTGGGCTTTGCTTTGCTTTGATTCATAGGCTCGCTACTGTATTTTCAATCAAAAGCCTTAAACTACAATCACATGTTGGGTTTGAATCCATAGATAAAAACTACATTCGGAATATCGCTCACCCTAGTTTTTGCAGCAAAGTAGACCGTTTTTTTTTCTTTTTTTTAGTCAACAAACATTCTATTAAAATAAGTTAAAATTTGTTATCTTTTGTTAGTTTAAGAGCATGATACAACCAGACTATGATGATTAAACAAGTGCACAACACCCGAATCAAACTATAACAAAAGATAACAAACAAAAAAAGTTAATAGAGATAGTGAAAATCCACTAAGAAGATAGGCCACATGAAGTGACGGGAGACTGACTAAGACCGAATCATTGATTGCAAAATATAAATTGCTACATTGAAATACAAAAATTCTGACAAGTTTTTAAAAACCTAATTTGCGACGAATCTTCACCTCTTTGAACAGGAAGGTAACATGTAACATGTAGGTTAAAAACGAATTTACATTTTAATTGACCGATTATACAGCTACTATATTTTTTCACAAGAGCAATAATACTCGACGCAATGGTTGGGCCATGAGGTTGAGAAGGGAACGAGGGATTATCATTTTAATTGGTTTCGGTGAAGTATTGGTTGGCCTAGAAAATCAAATACTATCCATAAACAAAAAACTGTTGTTATTTGGTTAGTTTATCAACCTGTCAAATGATGCCACAACTCATTCCACCGTGACACGGTTCACATACGTGACACTGACACGTGTCGTGCAGTTCGTGAAGAACAAACAAAACAAAAGAAAAAAAAAGAGAGAGAGAAATAATCCAACAAATTTGGTGGTTTTTTGTCAATTTCATATATTGTGTAAGGTATTCTTCTGTATGTTTGGGTTGTTTTCTTGGTCTACCTACTTCTCTTGAGTCCTTTGTCTCTTATATTATTTAGTACTAGAAAAAGTTCTATTAGATACGTAGATAAAATAAACGTAACAAAATATATTTAATTATTTTAAAGTACATTCAATAATAAAATATTAATTATTATAAAATTTAAAATTTACGTGAGTTAGAATATGATGTTTGATAAAAAATTTGTTTCGTTATTTATAGGAGAAACATGTGTGTTATCAATATATCATTAGGTTAATGGGAAGTTTTCAGTTTTGTTTGTCAAATATCATTAGTTATGGTTATATTTCAAAGAATAAATATGCCATGGATTTTCTTTCTGTTTTTTTCTTATTTTTGTAAAACATAAATTTTATAGAATTGATACATTAAAGTGTATTAATATGTTGAAAGTTTTTATTTTATTTTTTCAAACATCATCGGAGTTACATTATACAAAAATAAAGAAATACACTAAGATAATGTTAGTTGAATACAAACATTTATAGAATTTTCAAACTTATATGAGATTTGAGATATGAGGATTATTGAAATGTGTGTCTTTTCTTTTTATAAGAAAATTTAGAGTTAGAAGTCTATTATAAATTGATTATTTAATTGGATAGTTAATGCACTAATCCTTATATTAATTTATTATATTTATAAGAAGTTATATAAGCTATATGAGAGTTACAAAATGCAATAAATACATATTAATATATTTTACTATTTATTATGTTTCTAATTGTTATTAGTCATTCATTACAATACTAATANGCATTTCCAACTGTCCATCATCTTCTCCAACCAACAACACATTCCAATCAAAATCATAACACAACAATCAATCTGACAAATATGGAGGCTACACTGCTTTCTTCGCTAGCTTCGTTTTCACCACTCCGTTTCCACCCATTGGTGTTATCATCATCACGGAGAACCAATAAGATGATGAGCGTCTCTGCTGGGGCGTCTTCAGGAAAAGACCATTACTACTACGGAGGAGGGAGGTTGGTGGACGAGAACATGATCGTCCTTAGGAAACGCATACACGAGACGAAGATGGTTGAGCGTAACTACGAGCCTCCTTCTCACTGGATGGATTGGGAGAAGCGTTTCTACAGCAGCTACGACTCTGTTATCTGCGATTCCGTTGGTCTCCTTCAGAGCTTCCTCATGAACTCCCGCCCCACCGTAGCCATCGCAACGCTGCTCATCCTCCTCGTCAGCGTTCCCGTTTCCTCCACCGCCATCGCGTTTCGCCTTCTTGACCTCCTTCAGTGGCTTCTCGCCGCCGCTACATCTGCCAGCGTGGCCTGATATTTGATTATGTTAAATATTACTTGCTTAATTAGTAAACCAACCCATATTCTTTGATTATTTATCTGATGTTTTTCTCTACATTAGCTTAAGCCTTAAGATATGTGTACAGAGCTCGTTTATTTATTCTTTCATGTGATTTTGTAATTTTCTTGATATGTAACTATATGTCATTTAATGAATGCGATCGTAATAAAATATTTGTTGACGAAGTTAGTGGACTTTCTATTTTTGTTGGTCCAATGTAATAATTTTGTTGGTAATTTCATTTTCTAATTGGTTTTATTATTTTTCCCCCTAAAAGAAGGCGAGTGGACGATAGAACGGCGACCCTGGTCGCTCCTTTTTGGTCCAAAGAACTACTGCGTGACCTGTGACCATGTATATATAATCTTAACTTAATAGATGCTGACTGTATATTAATAGTAATCTAATCTAAAATGGTACTAGTATTTAATCATCCCACTCCAATATTAAATATTTCGATTGATGAACAACGTTGTCCCAATGTTTTTCCTCTTGTTCAAAAAATTGACCCGTCAATCTCCGCCGTCACGCTGTTTGATTTTATAGCTCCATCATACTTAAAAACGTTAATTCTATTAATCTAAGCAACTTTACTAATTTAGGCCAGGGTGCGTGTGTGTGCGTCAAAAGAGTTCGAAATGGGAAAGGGATTTTGGAAATAAAGCTACAAAATCCGAAAGATTCGGGTCTGTCCTGCCCTCATTAATAACTAGGACCTCGAGAAAGACAAGTGTGCGTGTGTGTCTTTTATGGTATTCGTTTGTTCTTCTCTCTCTCTCTCTTCTCCCCCACCCACAAAGGCACAAACCCTAAACCCTATCTTCTTCTTCTTCAGTCATATATCTTCTTCACTTTAATTTATCTTTTCTCCGCCACCACACAAAACCACATTCTTCTTCTTTGCATATTTCTCACGCTATTATTTTATTTCTTCATCTCTATCTTTATACGCACACACTCCATTCATTCGACCTTGCATTATTCATCTTCCTTCAATCCCTAAATTTCTCTATCAAAAAAAAAATCAAACCTTTCTCTCCCAATTCTGCTTCTCCATTTCCTTTCTTCTTTCTGCAAAATCCATCCGAAGAGGGTTTCTTTTCTTTCGAATGGCGCTTGCGTATGATCCTCTCTTCATTTCCTCCTCCGACAAATCTTTGTCCGCCATCGATGTTGCCTCACCGCCACACCCCATGGTTTTGACCCAAGACGAGCTCAAACGTATCGCCGCTTACAAGGCCGTCGAGTTCGTCCAATCCGGCATGGTCCTCGGCCTCGGTACCGGCTCCACCGCCAAACACGCCGTCGACCGCATCGGCGAGCTTCTCCGCCATGGCAAGCTCGACAACATCGTTGGTATACCGACGTCTAAGAAGACCCAGGAGCAGGCTCTGTCTCTCGGCATCCCTCTCTCTGATCTCGACGCACACCCCGTCATTGATCTCTCCATCGACGGCGCCGACGAGGTCGACCCTTTTCTCAACCTCGTCAAAGGCAGAGGAGGCTCTCTGCTTCGGGAGAAGATGATCGAAGGAGCTTCCAAGAAGTTCGTGGTGATCGTGGACGAGTCCAAGATGGTGAAGCACATTGGTGGGAGCAAGCTTGCTCTCCCCGTGGAGGTTGTGCCCTTCTGCTGGAAATTCACGTCGGAGAAGCTGCGGAACCTGCTGGAAGGGTACGGTTGTGAAGCCAATCTCAGATTGGGGGAGAAAGGTAAACCCTTTGTGACGGACAATGGGAATTACATAGTGGATATGCGCTTGGAGGAGGACATGGGTGATTTGGGAGCAGTGAGTGATGCGATTCTGAGGCTCCCTGGAGTTGTGGAGCATGGAATGTTTCTGGATATGGCTTCCACTGTTATCATTGCAGGTGAGCTTGGTGTTAAGATCAAGCACAAACACACCACCTCCTCTTGATTTTGTGTGTTTGGAGGGTAATTTAGGATTATTTAAAAGAGGATTGGTATGGGAGAAACGGATCATGGTTGTTGTATTGATTTAGATAGGTTTGGACTTTGGAGGATGTCACTGTGAGTGTGAGTGAGGAGGGATGATGATTATTATTCATTTCACACAGTTTTTGGATGCATTGACTATTCACAATTATCATCTATCTTTGTGAACGGCATTTTGTTGCTTCATTGCCCTTTTGAGTATGAATGCTTCTTCTTTCTAAAGTACTGTTGTTGGGCTTTGCTTTGCTTTGATTCATAGGCTCGCTACTGTATTTTCAATCAAAAGCCTTAAACTACAATCACATGTTGGGTTTGAATCCATAGATAAAAACTACATTCGGAATATCGCTCACCCTAGTTTTTGCAGCAAAGTAGACCGTTTTTTTTTCTTTTTTTTAGTCAACAAACATTCTATTAAAATAAGTTAAAATTTGTTATCTTTTGTTAGTTTAAGAGCATGATACAACCAGACTATGATGATTAAACAAGTGCACAACACCCGAATCAAACTATAACAAAAGATAACAAACAAAAAAAGTTAATAGAGATAGTGAAAATCCACTAAGAAGATAGGCCACATGAAGTGACGGGAGACTGACTAAGACCGAATCATTGATTGCAAAATATAAATTGCTACATTGAAATACAAAAATTCTGACAAGTTTTTAAAAACCTAATTTGCGACGAATCTTCACCTCTTTGAACAGGAAGGTAACATGTAACATGTAGGTTAAAAACGAATTTACATTTTAATTGACCGATTATACAGCTACTATATTTTTTCACAAGAGCAATAATACTCGACGCAATGGTTGGGCCATGAGGTTGAGAAGGGAACGAGGGATTATCATTTTAATTGGTTTCGGTGAAGTATTGGTTGGCCTAGAAAATCAAATACTATCCATAAACAAAAAACTGTTGTTATTTGGTTAGTTTATCAACCTGTCAAATGATGCCACAACTCATTCCACCGTGACACGGTTCACATACGTGACACTGACACGTGTCGTGCAGTTCGTGAAGAACAAACAAAACAAAAGAAAAAAAAAGAGAGAGAGAAATAATCCAACAAATTTGGTGGTTTTTTGTCAATTTCATATATTGTGTAAGGTATTCTTCTGTATGTTTGGGTTGTTTTCTTGGTCTACCTACTTCTCTTGAGTCCTTTGTCTCTTATATTATTTAGTACTAGAAAAAGTTCTATTAGATACGTAGATAAAATAAACGTAACAAAATATATTTAATTATTTTAAAGTACATTCAATAATAAAATATTAATTATTATAAAATTTAAAATTTACGTGAGTTAGAATATGATGTTTGATAAAAAATTTGTTTCGTTATTTATAGGAGAAACATGTGTGTTATCAATATATCATTAGGTTAATGGGAAGTTTTCAGTTTTGTTTGTCAAATATCATTAGTTATGGTTATATTTCAAAGAATAAATATGCCATGGATTTTCTTTCTGTTTTTTTCTTATTTTTGTAAAACATAAATTTTATAGAATTGATACATTAAAGTGTATTAATATGTTGAAAGTTTTTATTTTATTTTTTCAAACATCATCGGAGTTACATTATACAAAAATAAAGAAATACACTAAGATAATGTTAGTTGAATACAAACATTTATAGAATTTTCAAACTTATATGAGATTTGAGATATGAGGATTATTGAAATGTGTGTCTTTTCTTTTTATAAGAAAATTTAGAGTTAGAAGTCTATTATAAATTGATTATTTAATTGGATAGTTAATGCACTAATCCTTATATTAATTTATTATATTTATAAGAAGTTATATAAGCTATATGAGAGTTACAAAATGCAATAAATACATATTAATATATTTTACTATTTATTATGTTTCTAATTGTTATTAGTCATTCATTACAATACTAATAATATTATGGAAGTTACAAAAGTGTCAACATATAACACAAGTAAATAATTTCATTAAAATGAAATTTAGTATTTTAAAGATGAATATGATTATTAATATGAGAGTTATAAAATATGTGATAGAATATGAAATTTACTAAAATTTGTGAAAAGGTACATTTATTAGTTGTTTTGAGTATTCATTTTTTTATAGTTAATATAACTATAAATATATGATAAGAATTTCAGTCTAATCAAATTAATATAAGAGTTACAAAATATGTGATAGAATATAAAATTTAATCAAATATGTGAGAAGGGTAAATAAATACATGATAGGAATTTGAAGCAAAATGAATTATAGTTATATATATATATTCATTTTATATATTCATTTTTTTTAATAAACATATACTTTAGTTATTTCTCTCTAAATATTTATAATCAAATATATATATATATATATATATA
>NC_025688.1:272855-349721 GCF_000633955.1 Camelina sativa | reverse complement strand
CTACGGAGGAGGGAGGTTGGTGGACGAGAACATGATCGTCCTTAGGAAACGCATACACGAGACGAAGATGGTTGAGCGTAACTACGAGCCTCCTTCTCACTGGATGGATTGGGAGAAGCGTTTCTACAGCAGCTACGACTCTGTTATCTGCGATTCCGTTGGTCTCCTTCAGAGCTTCCTCATGAACTCCCGCCCCACCGTAGCCATCGCAACCCTGCTCATCCTCCTCGTCAGCGTTCCCGTTTCCTCCACCGCCATCGCGTTTCTTCTTGTTGACCTCCTTCAGTGGCTTCTCGCCGCCGCTACATCTGCCAGCGTGGCCTGATATTTGATTATGTTAAATATATTACTTGCTTACTTTGTAAACCAACCCATATTCTTTGATTATTTTATCTGATGTTTTTTTTTCTACATTAGCTTAAGCCGTAAGATATGTGTACAGAGCTCGTTTATATATTCTTTCATGGGATTTTGTAATTTTCTTGATATGTACTAGTATATGTCAATTAATGAATGCGATGGTAATAAAATATTTGTTGATGAAGTTAGTGGAGTTTTTTTTTTTTTTTTGGTCCAATGTAATAATTTTGTTGGTAATTTCATTTTCTGATTTGTTTTTATTTTTTTTCCCCTAAAAGAAGGCGAGTGGACGATAGAACGGCGTCCCTGGTCGCCCCTTTTTGGTCCAAACAACTACTGCGTGACCTGTGACCATGTATATATAATCTTAACTTCTAGTTGCTGACTGTACATTAACAACGTTGTCCCAATGTTTTTCCTCTTGTTCAAAAATTGACCCGTACAATCTCCGCCGTCACGCTTTTTGATTTTATATAGCTCCATCATACTTAAAAAAGGTTAATTATATTAACCTAAGCAACTTTACTAATTTAGGGTGCGTGTGTGTGTGTGTGTGTGCGTCAAAAGAGTTCAAAACGGGAAGGGATTGTGGAAATGGTCATTAGAGTTTGGGGGTAGTTTATGAAAATAAGGGACAATAAAGTGGGACAGAAATAAAACTACAAAATCCGAAAGATTCGGGTCTGTCCTGTCCTCATTAATTAACCTCGAGAAAGACAAGTCTGGTATTCGTTTGTTCTCTCTCTTCTCCCCACAGACACAAACACAAACACACAAACACAAACCCTATCTTCTTCAGTCATATCTTCTTCACTTTAATTTTTCTTTTCTCCGCCACCACACAAAACCACATTCTTCTTCTTTGCATATTTCTCACGCTATTATTTATTTCTGAATTCTTCATCTCTATCTTTATATTATATATATATGCATTCATTCGACCTTGCATATACATCTTCCCTCAATCCCTAAATTTCTCTATTAAAAAAAATCAAACCTTTCTCTCCCAATTCTGCTGCTTCTCCATTTCCTTCTTTTCTGCAAAATCCATCCGAAGAGGGTTTCTTTTCTTTCGAATGGCGCTTGCGTATGATCCTCTCTTCATTTCCTCCTCCGACAAATCTTTGTCCGCCATCGATGTTGCCTCACCGCCACACCCCATGGTTTTGACCCAAGACGAGCTCAAACGTATCGCCGCTTACAAGGCCGTCGAATTCGTCCAATCCGGCATGGTCCTCGGCCTCGGTACCGGCTCCACCGCCAAACACGCCGTCGACCGCATCGGCGAGCTTCTCCGCCATGGCAAGCTCGACAACATCGTTGGTATACCGACGTCTAAGAAGACCCAGGAGCAGGCTCTGTCTCTCGGCATCCCTCTCTCTGATCTCGACGCACACCCCGTCATTGATCTCTCCATCGACGGCGCCGACGAGGTCGACCCTTTTCTCAACCTCGTCAAAGGCAGAGGAGGCTCTCTGCTTCGGGAGAAGATGATCGAAGGAGCTTCCAAGAAGTTCGTGGTGATCGTGGACGAGTCCAAGATGGTGAAGCACATTGGTGGGAGCAAGCTTGCTCTCCCCGTGGAGGTTGTGCCCTTCTGCTGGAAATTCACGTCGGAGAAGCTGCGGAACCTGCTGGAAGGGTACGGTTGTGAAGCCAATCTCAGATTGGGGGAGAAAGGTAAACCCTTTGTGACGGACAATGGGAATTACATAGTGGATATGCGCTTGGAGGAGGACATGGGTGATTTGGGAGCAGTGAGTGATGCGATTCTGAGGCTCCCTGGAGTTGTGGAGCATGGAATGTTTCTGGATATGGCTTCCACTGTTATCATTGCAGGTGAGCTTGGTGTTAAGATCAAGCACAAACACACCACCTCCTCTTGATTTTGTGTGTTTGGAGGGTAATTTAGGATTATTTAAAAGAGGATTGGTATGGGAGAAACGGATCATGGTTGTTGTATTGATTTAGATAGGTTTGGACTTTGGAGGATGTCACTGTGAGTGTGAGTGAGGAGGGATGATGATTATTATTCATTTCACACAGTTTTTGGATGCATTGACTATTCACAATTATCATCTATCTTTGTGAACGGCATTTTGTTGCTTCATTGCCCTTTTGAGTATGAATGCTTCTTCTTTCTAAAGTACTGTTGTTGGGCTTTGCTTTGCTTTGATTCATAGGCTCGCTACTGTATTTTCAATCAAAAGCCTTAAACTACAATCACATGTTGGGTTTGAATCCATAGATAAAAACTACATTCGGAATATCGCTCACCCTAGTTTTTGCAGCAAAGTAGACCGTTTTTTTTTCTTTTTTTTAGTCAACAAACATTCTATTAAAATAAGTTAAAATTTGTTATCTTTTGTTAGTTTAAGAGCATGATACAACCAGACTATGATGATTAAACAAGTGCACAACACCCGAATCAAACTATAACAAAAGATAACAAACAAAAAAAGTTAATAGAGATAGTGAAAATCCACTAAGAAGATAGGCCACATGAAGTGACGGGAGACTGACTAAGACCGAATCATTGATTGCAAAATATAAATTGCTACATTGAAATACAAAAATTCTGACAAGTTTTTAAAAACCTAATTTGCGACGAATCTTCACCTCTTTGAACAGGAAGGTAACATGTAACATGTAGGTTAAAAACGAATTTACATTTTAATTGACCGATTATACAGCTACTATATTTTTTCACAAGAGCAATAATACTCGACGCAATGGTTGGGCCATGAGGTTGAGAAGGGAACGAGGGATTATCATTTTAATTGGTTTCGGTGAAGTATTGGTTGGCCTAGAAAATCAAATACTATCCATAAACAAAAAACTGTTGTTATTTGGTTAGTTTATCAACCTGTCAAATGATGCCACAACTCATTCCACCGTGACACGGTTCACATACGTGACACTGACACGTGTCGTGCAGTTCGTGAAGAACAAACAAAACAAAAGAAAAAAAAAGAGAGAGAGAAATAATCCAACAAATTTGGTGGTTTTTTGTCAATTTCATATATTGTGTAAGGTATTCTTCTGTATGTTTGGGTTGTTTTCTTGGTCTACCTACTTCTCTTGAGTCCTTTGTCTCTTATATTATTTAGTACTAGAAAAAGTTCTATTAGATACGTAGATAAAATAAACGTAACAAAATATATTTAATTATTTTAAAGTACATTCAATAATAAAATATTAATTATTATAAAATTTAAAATTTACGTGAGTTAGAATATGATGTTTGATAAAAAATTTGTTTCGTTATTTATAGGAGAAACATGTGTGTTATCAATATATCATTAGGTTAATGGGAAGTTTTCAGTTTTGTTTGTCAAATATCATTAGTTATGGTTATATTTCAAAGAATAAATATGCCATGGATTTTCTTTCTGTTTTTTTCTTATTTTTGTAAAACATAAATTTTATAGAATTGATACATTAAAGTGTATTAATATGTTGAAAGTTTTTATTTTATTTTTTCAAACATCATCGGAGTTACATTATACAAAAATAAAGAAATACACTAAGATAATGTTAGTTGAATACAAACATTTATAGAATTTTCAAACTTATATGAGATTTGAGATATGAGGATTATTGAAATGTGTGTCTTTTCTTTTTATAAGAAAATTTAGAGTTAGAAGTCTATTATAAATTGATTATTTAATTGGATAGTTAATGCACTAATCCTTATATTAATTTATTATATTTATAAGAAGTTATATAAGCTATATGAGAGTTACAAAATGCAATAAATACATATTAATATATTTTACTATTTATTATGTTTCTAATTGTTATTAGTCATTCATTACAATACTAATAATATTATGGAAGTTACAAAAGTGTCAACATATAACACAAGTAAATAATTTCATTAAAATGAAATTTAGTATTTTAAAGATGAATATGATTATTAATATGAGAGTTATAAAATATGTGATAGAATATGAAATTTACTAAAATTTGTGAAAAGGTACATTTATTAGTTGTTTTGAGTATTCATTTTTTTATAGTTAATATAACTATAAATATATGATAAGAATTTCAGTCTAATCAAATTAATATAAGAGTTACAAAATATGTGATAGAATATAAAATTTAATCAAATATGTGAGAAGGGTAAATAAATACATGATAGGAATTTGAAGCAAAATGAATTATAGTTATATATATATATTCATTTTATATATTCATTTTTTTTAATAAACATATACTTTAGTTATTTCTCTCTAAATATTTATAATCAAATATATATATATATATATATATATACTTTAGTTTGTTTTAGTTAGAATTAAAAAAAATAATGTAATAATCAAATCATGTTAATTATTTCTATTAAAGTTCAAAAATAAAATAAAAAAAAATCATTATTTTGGGCAATATGCTAAACAAATTAAAGAATAAACTGAATATTTAATGTATAATATCAATTATATTTTGTTGAAATATAAATATGCATAATATAATGTCTATTCTATAAAGTTAATTAGAAAAATATACTAAAAATATTAAATATTAAAGAGCAAATGGCACATGTCACAAGAGTGTCTGGGCACGACGTGTATGTGTGTATCCATGTACTACTGCTACTATACGGATACGTCTCCAGATGATAATGATATTTTTTTCTTTTGGGGATATAAATAGAGTAAACTAACAATCATAAGATTCGAGAATCTATTACTCCATCTCTTTGCNATTACTTGCTTACTTTGTAAACCAACCCATATTCTTTGATTATTTTATCTGATGTTTTTTTTTCTACATTAGCTTAAGCCGTAAGATATGTGTACAGAGCTCGTTTATATATTCTTTCATGGGATTTTGTAATTTTCTTGATATGTACTAGTATATGTCAATTAATGAATGCGATGGTAATAAAATATTTGTTGATGAAGTTAGTGGAGTTTTTTTTTTTTTTTTGGTCCAATGTAATAATTTTGTTGGTAATTTCATTTTCTGATTTGTTTTTATTTTTTTTCCCCTAAAAGAAGGCGAGTGGACGATAGAACGGCGTCCCTGGTCGCCCCTTTTTGGTCCAAACAACTACTGCGTGACCTGTGACCATGTATATATAATCTTAACTTCTAGTTGCTGACTGTACATTAACAACGTTGTCCCAATGTTTTTCCTCTTGTTCAAAAATTGACCCGTACAATCTCCGCCGTCACGCTTTTTGATTTTATATAGCTCCATCATACTTAAAAAAGGTTAATTATATTAACCTAAGCAACTTTACTAATTTAGGGTGCGTGTGTGTGTGTGTGTGTGCGTCAAAAGAGTTCAAAACGGGAAGGGATTGTGGAAATGGTCATTAGAGTTTGGGGGTAGTTTATGAAAATAAGGGACAATAAAGTGGGACAGAAATAAAACTACAAAATCCGAAAGATTCGGGTCTGTCCTGTCCTCATTAATTAACCTCGAGAAAGACAAGTCTGGTATTCGTTTGTTCTCTCTCTTCTCCCCACAGACACAAACACAAACACACAAACACAAACCCTATCTTCTTCAGTCATATCTTCTTCACTTTAATTTTTCTTTTCTCCGCCACCACACAAAACCACATTCTTCTTCTTTGCATATTTCTCACGCTATTATTTATTTCTGAATTCTTCATCTCTATCTTTATATTATATATATATGCATTCATTCGACCTTGCATATACATCTTCCCTCAATCCCTAAATTTCTCTATTAAAAAAAATCAAACCTTTCTCTCCCAATTCTGCTGCTTCTCCATTTCCTTCTTTTCTGCAAAATCCATCCGAAGAGGGTTTCTTTTCTTTCGAATGGCGCTTGCGTATGATCCTCTCTTCATTTCCTCCTCCGACAAATCTTTGTCCGCCATCGATGTTGCCTCACCGCCACACCCCATGGTTTTGACCCAAGACGAGCTCAAACGTATCGCCGCTTACAAGGCCGTCGAATTCGTCCAATCCGGCATGGTCCTCGGCCTCGGTACCGGCTCCACCGCCAAACACGCCGTCGACCGCATCGGCGAGCTTCTCCGCCATGGCAAGCTCGACAACATCGTTGGTATACCGACGTCTAAGAAGACCCAGGAGCAGGCTCTGTCTCTCGGCATCCCTCTCTCTGATCTCGACGCACACCCCGTCATTGATCTCTCCATCGACGGCGCCGACGAGGTCGACCCTTTTCTCAACCTCGTCAAAGGCAGAGGAGGCTCTCTGCTTCGGGAGAAGATGATCGAAGGAGCTTCCAAGAAGTTCGTGGTGATCGTGGACGAGTCCAAGATGGTGAAGCACATTGGTGGGAGCAAGCTTGCTCTCCCCGTGGAGGTTGTGCCCTTCTGCTGGAAATTCACGTCGGAGAAGCTGCGGAACCTGCTGGAAGGGTACGGTTGTGAAGCCAATCTCAGATTGGGGGAGAAAGGTAAACCCTTTGTGACGGACAATGGGAATTACATAGTGGATATGCGCTTGGAGGAGGACATGGGTGATTTGGGAGCAGTGAGTGATGCGATTCTGAGGCTCCCTGGAGTTGTGGAGCATGGAATGTTTCTGGATATGGCTTCCACTGTTATCATTGCAGGTGAGCTTGGTGTTAAGATCAAGCACAAACACACCACCTCCTCTTGATTTTGTGTGTTTGGAGGGTAATTTAGGATTATTTAAAAGAGGATTGGTATGGGAGAAACGGATCATGGTTGTTGTATTGATTTAGATAGGTTTGGACTTTGGAGGATGTCACTGTGAGTGTGAGTGAGGAGGGATGATGATTATTATTCATTTCACACAGTTTTTGGATGCATTGACTATTCACAATTATCATCTATCTTTGTGAACGGCATTTTGTTGCTTCATTGCCCTTTTGAGTATGAATGCTTCTTCTTTCTAAAGTACTGTTGTTGGGCTTTGCTTTGCTTTGATTCATAGGCTCGCTACTGTATTTTCAATCAAAAGCCTTAAACTACAATCACATGTTGGGTTTGAATCCATAGATAAAAACTACATTCGGAATATCGCTCACCCTAGTTTTTGCAGCAAAGTAGACCGTTTTTTTTTCTTTTTTTTAGTCAACAAACATTCTATTAAAATAAGTTAAAATTTGTTATCTTTTGTTAGTTTAAGAGCATGATACAACCAGACTATGATGATTAAACAAGTGCACAACACCCGAATCAAACTATAACAAAAGATAACAAACAAAAAAAGTTAATAGAGATAGTGAAAATCCACTAAGAAGATAGGCCACATGAAGTGACGGGAGACTGACTAAGACCGAATCATTGATTGCAAAATATAAATTGCTACATTGAAATACAAAAATTCTGACAAGTTTTTAAAAACCTAATTTGCGACGAATCTTCACCTCTTTGAACAGGAAGGTAACATGTAACATGTAGGTTAAAAACGAATTTACATTTTAATTGACCGATTATACAGCTACTATATTTTTTCACAAGAGCAATAATACTCGACGCAATGGTTGGGCCATGAGGTTGAGAAGGGAACGAGGGATTATCATTTTAATTGGTTTCGGTGAAGTATTGGTTGGCCTAGAAAATCAAATACTATCCATAAACAAAAAACTGTTGTTATTTGGTTAGTTTATCAACCTGTCAAATGATGCCACAACTCATTCCACCGTGACACGGTTCACATACGTGACACTGACACGTGTCGTGCAGTTCGTGAAGAACAAACAAAACAAAAGAAAAAAAAAGAGAGAGAGAAATAATCCAACAAATTTGGTGGTTTTTTGTCAATTTCATATATTGTGTAAGGTATTCTTCTGTATGTTTGGGTTGTTTTCTTGGTCTACCTACTTCTCTTGAGTCCTTTGTCTCTTATATTATTTAGTACTAGAAAAAGTTCTATTAGATACGTAGATAAAATAAACGTAACAAAATATATTTAATTATTTTAAAGTACATTCAATAATAAAATATTAATTATTATAAAATTTAAAATTTACGTGAGTTAGAATATGATGTTTGATAAAAAATTTGTTTCGTTATTTATAGGAGAAACATGTGTGTTATCAATATATCATTAGGTTAATGGGAAGTTTTCAGTTTTGTTTGTCAAATATCATTAGTTATGGTTATATTTCAAAGAATAAATATGCCATGGATTTTCTTTCTGTTTTTTTCTTATTTTTGTAAAACATAAATTTTATAGAATTGATACATTAAAGTGTATTAATATGTTGAAAGTTTTTATTTTATTTTTTCAAACATCATCGGAGTTACATTATACAAAAATAAAGAAATACACTAAGATAATGTTAGTTGAATACAAACATTTATAGAATTTTCAAACTTATATGAGATTTGAGATATGAGGATTATTGAAATGTGTGTCTTTTCTTTTTATAAGAAAATTTAGAGTTAGAAGTCTATTATAAATTGATTATTTAATTGGATAGTTAATGCACTAATCCTTATATTAATTTATTATATTTATAAGAAGTTATATAAGCTATATGAGAGTTACAAAATGCAATAAATACATATTAATATATTTTACTATTTATTATGTTTCTAATTGTTATTAGTCATTCATTACAATACTAATAATATTATGGAAGTTACAAAAGTGTCAACATATAACACAAGTAAATAATTTCATTAAAATGAAATTTAGTATTTTAAAGATGAATATGATTATTAATATGAGAGTTATAAAATATGTGATAGAATATGAAATTTACTAAAATTTGTGAAAAGGTACATTTATTAGTTGTTTTGAGTATTCATTTTTTTATAGTTAATATAACTATAAATATATGATAAGAATTTCAGTCTAATCAAATTAATATAAGAGTTACAAAATATGTGATAGAATATAAAATTTAATCAAATATGTGAGAAGGGTAAATAAATACATGATAGGAATTTGAAGCAAAATGAATTATAGTTATATATATATATTCATTTTATATATTCATTTTTTTTAATAAACATATACTTTAGTTATTTCTCTCTAAATATTTATAATCAAATATATATATATATATATATATATACTTTAGTTTGTTTTAGTTAGAATTAAAAAAAATAATGTAATAATCAAATCATGTTAATTATTTCTATTAAAGTTCAAAAATAAAATAAAAAAAAATCATTATTTTGGGCAATATGCTAAACAAATTAAAGAATAAACTGAATATTTAATGTATAATATCAATTATATTTTGTTGAAATATAAATATGCATAATATAATGTCTATTCTATAAAGTTAATTAGAAAAATATACTAAAAATATTAAATATTAAAGAGCAAATGGCACATGTCACAAGAGTGTCTGGGCACGACGTGTATGTGTGTATCCATGTACTACTGCTACTATACGGATACGTCTCCAGATGATAATGATATTTTTTTCTTTTGGGGATATAAATAGAGTAAACTAACAATCATAAGATTCGAGAATCTATTACTCCATCTCTTTGCTTCATCTGTAAACACACACAACTTTATCTTTGATGCCCCTCTCTAAATCTAAACCTGACTGAGAATAATTCGGAAATCAGAGAGAAAGAAAGGAAGCTTTTGTGAAGGCTTTAGCGTCAGGAAAGGTAAAATTAAAATAAAATAAAATACGATTCTCGTCTTTTAAGTCTCCTTTTTCTTCGCTTTTCCACTTCTTCTTCTTTTCTTCTTCTCTTCTTTTCAGACAATAACAGAACAAAACGGTACAACAACCATCCTTTGCTCTTTTCCTCCCTGTCCTAAAATTTGGCTCTGCCTCTCGCTTCTTCCTCTGTTTTTGGTTTACTTTTTTATCTTTGCTTTCTATTATTATTTTGTCTCCTAAGTACGGTTTCGTATAAGCGTATTCTTGATTCATTCAAAAGTTTCTTTAATTTTTCTGGGGGTAAAATTCAGATCCCTTGGCGTCCTTCTTGTTCCTTGATTTTTTTTAACTTTTTATTTTCCATGTTTGTATAGTCTCTCGAGTAAACCGTTTCGATAAACTTGTGCAGCTTATTTATTTGGTCAAAAGAAAAGAAAAGTACAGCTTTTGTGTTCTGGTAACCAAACCAGCTTTTGATTTAGCTTTACCTTAACCACCATGGCCGGCAGAAAACTGTTTGCTTCCATCTAATTGTTTATCTTCATTCATGAGCAGCTTCTAATTTAATCCACATGTTCATGTTGCGTACGGAATCTNGAATTCTTCATCTCTATCTTTATATTATATATATATGCATTCATTCGACCTTGCATATACATCTTCCCTCAATCCCTAAATTTCTCTATTAAAAAAAATCAAACCTTTCTCTCCCAATTCTGCTGCTTCTCCATTTCCTTCTTTTCTGCAAAATCCATCCGAAGAGGGTTTCTTTTCTTTCGAATGGCGCTTGCGTATGATCCTCTCTTCATTTCCTCCTCCGACAAATCTTTGTCCGCCATCGATGTTGCCTCACCGCCACACCCCATGGTTTTGACCCAAGACGAGCTCAAACGTATCGCCGCTTACAAGGCCGTCGAATTCGTCCAATCCGGCATGGTCCTCGGCCTCGGTACCGGCTCCACCGCCAAACACGCCGTCGACCGCATCGGCGAGCTTCTCCGCCATGGCAAGCTCGACAACATCGTTGGTATACCGACGTCTAAGAAGACCCAGGAGCAGGCTCTGTCTCTCGGCATCCCTCTCTCTGATCTCGACGCACACCCCGTCATTGATCTCTCCATCGACGGCGCCGACGAGGTCGACCCTTTTCTCAACCTCGTCAAAGGCAGAGGAGGCTCTCTGCTTCGGGAGAAGATGATCGAAGGAGCTTCCAAGAAGTTCGTGGTGATCGTGGACGAGTCCAAGATGGTGAAGCACATTGGTGGGAGCAAGCTTGCTCTCCCCGTGGAGGTTGTGCCCTTCTGCTGGAAATTCACGTCGGAGAAGCTGCGGAACCTGCTGGAAGGGTACGGTTGTGAAGCCAATCTCAGATTGGGGGAGAAAGGTAAACCCTTTGTGACGGACAATGGGAATTACATAGTGGATATGCGCTTGGAGGAGGACATGGGTGATTTGGGAGCAGTGAGTGATGCGATTCTGAGGCTCCCTGGAGTTGTGGAGCATGGAATGTTTCTGGATATGGCTTCCACTGTTATCATTGCAGGTGAGCTTGGTGTTAAGATCAAGCACAAACACACCACCTCCTCTTGATTTTGTGTGTTTGGAGGGTAATTTAGGATTATTTAAAAGAGGATTGGTATGGGAGAAACGGATCATGGTTGTTGTATTGATTTAGATAGGTTTGGACTTTGGAGGATGTCACTGTGAGTGTGAGTGAGGAGGGATGATGATTATTATTCATTTCACACAGTTTTTGGATGCATTGACTATTCACAATTATCATCTATCTTTGTGAACGGCATTTTGTTGCTTCATTGCCCTTTTGAGTATGAATGCTTCTTCTTTCTAAAGTACTGTTGTTGGGCTTTGCTTTGCTTTGATTCATAGGCTCGCTACTGTATTTTCAATCAAAAGCCTTAAACTACAATCACATGTTGGGTTTGAATCCATAGATAAAAACTACATTCGGAATATCGCTCACCCTAGTTTTTGCAGCAAAGTAGACCGTTTTTTTTTCTTTTTTTTAGTCAACAAACATTCTATTAAAATAAGTTAAAATTTGTTATCTTTTGTTAGTTTAAGAGCATGATACAACCAGACTATGATGATTAAACAAGTGCACAACACCCGAATCAAACTATAACAAAAGATAACAAACAAAAAAAGTTAATAGAGATAGTGAAAATCCACTAAGAAGATAGGCCACATGAAGTGACGGGAGACTGACTAAGACCGAATCATTGATTGCAAAATATAAATTGCTACATTGAAATACAAAAATTCTGACAAGTTTTTAAAAACCTAATTTGCGACGAATCTTCACCTCTTTGAACAGGAAGGTAACATGTAACATGTAGGTTAAAAACGAATTTACATTTTAATTGACCGATTATACAGCTACTATATTTTTTCACAAGAGCAATAATACTCGACGCAATGGTTGGGCCATGAGGTTGAGAAGGGAACGAGGGATTATCATTTTAATTGGTTTCGGTGAAGTATTGGTTGGCCTAGAAAATCAAATACTATCCATAAACAAAAAACTGTTGTTATTTGGTTAGTTTATCAACCTGTCAAATGATGCCACAACTCATTCCACCGTGACACGGTTCACATACGTGACACTGACACGTGTCGTGCAGTTCGTGAAGAACAAACAAAACAAAAGAAAAAAAAAGAGAGAGAGAAATAATCCAACAAATTTGGTGGTTTTTTGTCAATTTCATATATTGTGTAAGGTATTCTTCTGTATGTTTGGGTTGTTTTCTTGGTCTACCTACTTCTCTTGAGTCCTTTGTCTCTTATATTATTTAGTACTAGAAAAAGTTCTATTAGATACGTAGATAAAATAAACGTAACAAAATATATTTAATTATTTTAAAGTACATTCAATAATAAAATATTAATTATTATAAAATTTAAAATTTACGTGAGTTAGAATATGATGTTTGATAAAAAATTTGTTTCGTTATTTATAGGAGAAACATGTGTGTTATCAATATATCATTAGGTTAATGGGAAGTTTTCAGTTTTGTTTGTCAAATATCATTAGTTATGGTTATATTTCAAAGAATAAATATGCCATGGATTTTCTTTCTGTTTTTTTCTTATTTTTGTAAAACATAAATTTTATAGAATTGATACATTAAAGTGTATTAATATGTTGAAAGTTTTTATTTTATTTTTTCAAACATCATCGGAGTTACATTATACAAAAATAAAGAAATACACTAAGATAATGTTAGTTGAATACAAACATTTATAGAATTTTCAAACTTATATGAGATTTGAGATATGAGGATTATTGAAATGTGTGTCTTTTCTTTTTATAAGAAAATTTAGAGTTAGAAGTCTATTATAAATTGATTATTTAATTGGATAGTTAATGCACTAATCCTTATATTAATTTATTATATTTATAAGAAGTTATATAAGCTATATGAGAGTTACAAAATGCAATAAATACATATTAATATATTTTACTATTTATTATGTTTCTAATTGTTATTAGTCATTCATTACAATACTAATAATATTATGGAAGTTACAAAAGTGTCAACATATAACACAAGTAAATAATTTCATTAAAATGAAATTTAGTATTTTAAAGATGAATATGATTATTAATATGAGAGTTATAAAATATGTGATAGAATATGAAATTTACTAAAATTTGTGAAAAGGTACATTTATTAGTTGTTTTGAGTATTCATTTTTTTATAGTTAATATAACTATAAATATATGATAAGAATTTCAGTCTAATCAAATTAATATAAGAGTTACAAAATATGTGATAGAATATAAAATTTAATCAAATATGTGAGAAGGGTAAATAAATACATGATAGGAATTTGAAGCAAAATGAATTATAGTTATATATATATATTCATTTTATATATTCATTTTTTTTAATAAACATATACTTTAGTTATTTCTCTCTAAATATTTATAATCAAATATATATATATATATATATATATACTTTAGTTTGTTTTAGTTAGAATTAAAAAAAATAATGTAATAATCAAATCATGTTAATTATTTCTATTAAAGTTCAAAAATAAAATAAAAAAAAATCATTATTTTGGGCAATATGCTAAACAAATTAAAGAATAAACTGAATATTTAATGTATAATATCAATTATATTTTGTTGAAATATAAATATGCATAATATAATGTCTATTCTATAAAGTTAATTAGAAAAATATACTAAAAATATTAAATATTAAAGAGCAAATGGCACATGTCACAAGAGTGTCTGGGCACGACGTGTATGTGTGTATCCATGTACTACTGCTACTATACGGATACGTCTCCAGATGATAATGATATTTTTTTCTTTTGGGGATATAAATAGAGTAAACTAACAATCATAAGATTCGAGAATCTATTACTCCATCTCTTTGCTTCATCTGTAAACACACACAACTTTATCTTTGATGCCCCTCTCTAAATCTAAACCTGACTGAGAATAATTCGGAAATCAGAGAGAAAGAAAGGAAGCTTTTGTGAAGGCTTTAGCGTCAGGAAAGGTAAAATTAAAATAAAATAAAATACGATTCTCGTCTTTTAAGTCTCCTTTTTCTTCGCTTTTCCACTTCTTCTTCTTTTCTTCTTCTCTTCTTTTCAGACAATAACAGAACAAAACGGTACAACAACCATCCTTTGCTCTTTTCCTCCCTGTCCTAAAATTTGGCTCTGCCTCTCGCTTCTTCCTCTGTTTTTGGTTTACTTTTTTATCTTTGCTTTCTATTATTATTTTGTCTCCTAAGTACGGTTTCGTATAAGCGTATTCTTGATTCATTCAAAAGTTTCTTTAA
This sequence comes from Camelina sativa, assembly GCF_000633955.1. Taxonomy (NCBI): domain Eukaryota; kingdom Viridiplantae; phylum Streptophyta; class Magnoliopsida; order Brassicales; family Brassicaceae; genus Camelina; species Camelina sativa. The sequence goes on along the minus strand of NC_025688.1, from coordinate 334,986 downwards.
TTTTTCTGGGGGTAAAATTCAGATCCCTTGGCGTCCTTCTTGTTCCTTGATTTTTTTTAACTTTTTATTTTCCATGTTTGTATAGTCTCTCGAGTAAACCGTTTCGATAAACTTGTGCAGCTTATTTATTTGGTCAAAAGAAAAGAAAAGTACAGCTTTTGTGTTCTGGTAACCAAACCAGCTTTTGATTTAGCTTTACCTTAACCACCATGGCCGGCAGAAAACTGTTTGCTTCCATCTAATTGTTTATCTTCATTCATGAGCAGCTTCTAATTTAATCCACATGTTCATGTTGCGTACGGAATCTCCTTTAGCATTGAATGCAAATGCTGACCCCTAACCCCATTATTTTCTATTCGCAGCTAAAAAAGAAGAAAGGGAAAAATATATATAAGAGTTGTTTCTTCAGCTGCAAGTTTCTTTCTATACCGTGATAGTAGAGAGAGGCAACATGGGAGATCATTTCGTGCTGCTGGTGGATCGGTTGATAACAGAATCCACCATCGAGGCTGCTATTCAGAGCAGGAACCGTATGTTGCAAGCTAGTACACCCGTCGAGGAATGTACGGTCCTCGATGAGAAAACGCTTGAGAAGCTGCGTAACGGTGATCTGTCAATGGCTCAGTGCAGGATCTGTCACGACGAGGATTTGGATTCAAACATGGAGACTCCTTGTTCTTGCAGCGGCAGCTTGAAGGTAAACACAGAATTACAAAACTTTCTTTTGCCCACCACTTAAGAGAACATCGTTTTGATTATATGATCAATGTGTTTTTTGTTGTTGTTATTGGCAGTATGCGCATCGGAGGTGCGTGCAGAGATGGTGTAACGAGAAAGGTGACACCAACTGCGAGATATGCCATCAGGTTTGTCTCCTCCTTCTCCTTGTCTCTCTCTCTCTCTTTATCTTTTCCTTCTGAACGCAGCAGTCTCATCTGATCACATATGTATGATTTGTTCAGGAATTCAAGCCAGATTATACAGCACCGCCTCCGTTGCTAGAGCTGGGTCACGTTCCGCTCCATTTCAGGGGAAACTGGGGGATCTCTCAACGGGAGCATCGTTTCATCACAGTTGTACCTGCTGATTCCACTTTTATCGATCAACAATATCCTCTTTCTTCCACCACAAGCTTCATATGCTGCCGTTCCCTTGTCCTCATTGTACGGTCCACCACTATCCTCTTTTTCCCCCACCAAACCAACACGTTGATGTCTTTACTCATGTTTATGTTTGTAATCTGCAGTTCATGGCTCTTCTCATTCTCCGACATACCCTCCCTCTAGTCCTCACCGGATCAAACCTCCATGTCTTCCCTTTGTTCACGGTGAGTTTATCACTCTCACAACAGATTCAAGGGGAGTAAATTGATGAGCCCTAATTGATTACTTTGGTTTTCAGTTGTTGTTTCTAAGAGTACTCGGAATCATGCTACCCATCTATGTCGTCACCAAAGCAGTCGCTACCTGCCGTCGCCATTCTCAGACCTTAGACACCTCTTACCCGGAAGATTCATCGGATGATGAAACAGAATCATGGCGCCTGCCTCAAACGCAATCTTACATTATAGGCGTGCGATGAGCACCATTATTTTCTTTCACACACACAAGTCAAATGTCACTGTAAATATAATTTCTGGCTTGTACATGTAAAATGTTGGATTGGTTTAACAGATTAAAAAAAGAAAAGAAAATTATCTCATTCGCAAAGCTCTCTTCTCTTTCCCAGATCTGCAAATTGCATATGCAGATAGACAAAGACTCACCTTGAATTTCTTACACAACAACTCTAACCAGATAGTCCGATACAAAATTATAAAACACTATAAAGACTCCTATAAAAGATCCCAACATTCACAAGTGTCTCTGTGTGTGTGTATCCCAAAATTCAAGAGAAGAATCTGGACTATCGTTCAAAATCAGAGACAAAAGTTACAAGGAAAGGACCTGCAGCAAGCAACTTTGGGATCCCAACTCCAAACAAGAACCCTTGTGTTTGTTGTCCGTAAGATATGAAAACATCAAGAGCTTCTTGTAGATTAGTTCCAGCTTCTCCTCGGCCTGAAAAGAAAAGGTGGCCACAACTGGTAAGAAACACAGGAGTTGGTAGCTACCACTAGATTTATATAGATAGATGGAAGTAATACTTGCGATTCTTCTGCTGTGTCCTCCAGTAACAGGCAAGCGCCCCAAATGCACAGCTGGCGATGGCTATTGCCAATGCAGCTCCAATCGGCACAACCAGAGCGTTGGTGGCTACTGTCAAGTCTCCAGTGGCTGGAACAGTCTCTTCCTTCCTCCCGATAACACTCTTTTCCTTGTAAAGGGAGACGAGCTTCGGCCCATAGTAGTTCTTCAAAAAATTGTAGACATGGTCGTGATCCCACTCTATGCTTTTCTGATTACTTGAGAGATAGCACAATGGGCAAAGCTCCTTTGGTGGCCATATGATCTTGGGGAACTTGGGGTCACCTGTACCAAGAGAAGCTTCGTCTTTCATGAGCCTCTCGTTGACCTTGTTGTGTGTACTCCACACCCACAAGACGAAATCACGTGCCTTTTTGAAAGGTGTTTTGACACTATCCATGAAACGCATGCATATATGTGGCTTAGACGTTTAGTTGAGCAAATACCACGATTATTCGAGCTATGAGTTGTTTTTATTGTTACCTCAAACACATGTCGTTGAAATGCAGGCGGCATTCATCACACATGAAGAAGTTGTTGACGAAATCGCATATTGCCGTGAATGCAAAATGGCTTTCTCCATCCTCAACCCTCACGGAAAGTGAATGTATCAGAACCCATAATCCACAGCTACAGTCAAGCATATTAGAAATACTTCAGATACATACCAGTGGGGAAAATGGAATTGAAGGATCACGGTAACAAACTACAGTACCTGAATCCACGAGTATCGTTCTTGCTGCCACGGCAAAACATCTACCAAATAAGATATTAGGATAAGCAGATCTCTAATGTGGTATACAGGAAAACAGTAACAGAGTTGGTAGCTAGCACTCACGTAGTATCCACGTGGAACATCCTTTCCACAAATAGGGTAATTTCCCAAGGTATCCTTCCCTCCAGATTTTTCGTAAGAGCAATTTCCAGAAGGGCATAAATCATCATAGTTCACTAGAATTTCTGCAGCTCCTTTCCGACACCTATAGAATATCATTTCACAATTAGTGTGGAAAAAGAGACTAACCATCGGAATGCTTGTGACGGCGTTAGAGTGATGAGACTTTAGTTTACCTCCTGGAAAGATGATGTGCTGCTAGAAGCTGGATAAATCTTATAAATGAAGCACTTGTTTCAGATGACTTAATGGCCTGTACATGTCATGAAACTACTTATTCATTGACAAAACTGAGCGGAAGGAAGAAGGTNTAGACGTTTAGTTGAGCAAATACCACGATTATTCGAGCTATGAGTTGTGTTTTTATTGTTACCTCAAACACATGTCGTTGAAATGCAGGCGGCATTCATCACACATGAAGAAGTTGTTGACGAAATCGCATATTGCCGTGAATGCAAAATGGCTTTCTCCATCCTCAACCCTCACGGAAAGTGAATGTATCAGAACCCATAATCCACAGCTACAGTCAAGCATATTAGAAATACTTCAGATACATACCAGTGGGGAAAATGGAATTGAAGGATCACGGTAACAAACTACAGTACCTGAATCCACGAGTATCGTTCTTGCTGCCACGGCAAAACATCTACCAAATAAGATATTAGGATAAGCAGATCTCTAATGTGGTATACAGGAAAACAGTAACAGAGTTGGTAGCTAGCACTCACGTAGTATCCACGTGGAACATCCTTTCCACAAATAGGGTAATTTCCCAAGGTATCCTTCCCTCCAGATTTTTCGTAAGAGCAATTTCCAGAAGGGCATAAATCATCATAGTTCACTAGAATTTCTGCAGCTCCTTTCCGACACCTATAGAATATCATTTCACAATTAGTGTGGAAAAAGAGACTAACCATCGGAATGCTTGTGACGGCGTTAGAGTGATGAGACTTTAGTTTACCTCCTGGAAAGATGATGTGCTGCTAGAAGCTGGATAAATCTTATAAATGAAGCACTTGTTTCAGATGACTTAATGGCCTGTACATGTCATGAAACTACTTATTCATTGACAAAACTGAGCGGAAGGAAGAAGGTAATATACAAACACAATAATCACACAAATTTTCTCTACCTTCTGCACCAAAATGATATCAAAAGCTTCTGCGGTTGCTTCCTCAACGTCATACACAGCCTGAGAAATCTGTGGCAAAACCACCCAGATATCTTAAAGCTGTTTAATCTTAAAAGAAATGCTAATAATCTCAGTAAAATTAGGCAGAGATCAGTCTTGAAACCTGGTTGTAGTCGGTTAGATTCGACAGGGAATGTTCGTTTTCGAATTTCTGATCATCCAAGGCATAAGAACTGCATAATATGGAGAGAAATAAAACAGAGATAAGTAGGATGTGATTTTGGCAAACTAGCTCAGGAAAGTTATAGATACACTTAAAAGCTGGAAAAAAAAGTTCAGATATACAGTTCGAGGCAAAGCTGAAGATAAAAGTCCAGGGCATTCATTTCATGGCAAAAACCTGTCTATCTGCTTGTTAATCCAGTTGAGCAAACGGTCAGCTGTGCGGCCGTCATCAATAACAAGGATCTCGCTTTTATCCTTTTGAGGTTCCCAAGTGGCAGAGACAAACTTTGTAGGAGGACCCCAAAAGAGCATTGGATAATGAGAAACAGAGAACTTGTCACAGAGCTTGGTATTCGTCTGTGCTGCCAGGGAAGTCATCATATGGTGACGGACTTAGCATCAGAAAACAGTGAAGCAACAACATAGATGAACTTAATTTAGAACCGACCCATGAAGTAAGTACCTTCAATGCACAATCAACTCTGGTCATCAAAACGATTCCGGGATGTATTGCGTCTGGTCCATTGAAGAGCCTTGCGACCTTCTCGTAATGAGGCTGCAGAGTATAAAAAGGGTTGGTTTTATGGAATGTCAATTAAAACAGGTAGAAGAACCAAAGATGAGGCTTATGTTGTTACCTTGTAGTTTCTACAGGCAGGACACCTAGAAATAATAAAGTGAAACGATACACAGATCAGTATACGTCAAAAACTAGTACTGTGGAAAAAAAAAAAAAAAAGCATTTGCTAATCATCTATTAGCAAATGATTAGAAAGAAGCATCACGAATAGTAAGGAAGGAGGACCATAATGTTAAAAACTCTTAATTTCTGATAAGAACACTTGCAACGCTACTAGATCCAGCAGCACCAAACTTTTAGGTAGAACAAAAAGTGCAAAAGAACCCCCACCAACCAAACCCAAAACTGGAGATTTTTTTTTTTAATTTCAAAGCAATCCAATTTTAATAATAAAATGGTCTGCGGGATTAGGGGAGAACTGACCAGTGAGCGAAGAATTCGACGACGGCATACTTGGCGGGGGTGTCTTTAAGAACTGAATCGAAGTTGGAAGTGTTCAATTCAACAGCTCTGTCTTTTTGATCGGCGATTTCCCGGAGAATCAAGCGCGAGCCAGGGGTGGAAGACGCGGCGATTACAAGGCCGAAGAACAAAAGCAGATGCACCAAAGACATCAAATCGAATCGAAGCGTCCTATCGAGAGAAGACGAACCCCTCCTCTGAGATTTCAAAGTTTTTAAAAATCTTTTCTTTTTTTTGGTTTTCTCTTCTCAACAAAAAGGAGGAAGCGAAGAAGATCTACAGAAGAAAGCTTCTTCCCTCCTCTTCCATTGAGAGAAACGAAGCGCTTTGTGATATAGAAGCTCTACAACGACGTCGCACTCTTGAACTCCGTTACTTTTCGTAATGGGCTTTACTCATATAACGCTGTTGGGCCCTTTTGGGCTATCTGTCACAGATCACACCTCATTCGAAAACTTGATCATATTTGTATAAGAAAATATTTTCTAATCCATTTTGTTATTATTAAACTCATATAATTTGGAAGCCAGGCAAAAAGAAGACTATAAATTTGGTGGTCATGTGCACATCCCTCTAATAGTAAATAATAAAGGCTACTTAACTGATCAAAAAGTAGCCGGCTATGGCAGAATACAGAGTCACTTGCGCTATATAGTACAGCAACATATGAGATTGATTGCATTTCACTCGTATCAAGAGTTTTTTTTTTTTTTTTTTTTTTTTTTNATCTATCATGTACAAGTATAATTGTTTGACTATCACAATTTGAAAGCCTTAATTATAATAAGAAAGACCCACCAATTTATAATGTTACAGTACGTTACTTTGATGTCATTGTCAATACTCAATATTGAATGATGGACGTAGTAGGTGGACAAATGCATTAGTTGAATCAATCTTGAATGGTATAGTAGTTTATATATATTCTTGATGGAAAAAACCAAAAAAAAAAAAAAGAAGATGGAAAAAGACCAAATGTTTTACAGCCATTCTTTTGTTTCTTTTAGCTTGACTAAAAAAATGTGCCAATTTGCCATATACAGTAAATATATATATATATATTTAAATCATCTTGTCAGCATCTAGCAAGCAAGCAGGCAGTATCCACCATTAAATTTAAAAGAAGCAGCCTCCCCTCTCTACTCCCCCTAATAATAATATATGGCTGGCTTTTCGGTGATATATACGCCTTTCTCTTTTTCATATATTTCTCATCAGATTCTACAGAGAATACATTCACAACCTCAAATTCTTGAAAATGCAGCCGAGCAGTCTAAAATTAAATACTTTTGCATTGCCTTATGATTAACCAACCTCTTTTAAGTGAAGCGTAAGTTTTGAATAAACGAAAGTTTGGGGGTAAAACTGTAAATGAAAGATCAAATGTGGTAAAACCAAAATCACGATGGGCTGATGTGTTATGTTCACTGTGGCTGTCTCTCTCTCTCTTCAGATACGAGAGAACCAACCAATCCGATCGTATTCTTTTTTTTTTTTTTTTTTTTTTTTTNTCTAGCTAGAGGCTAGAGCCTCATTTAGTCATTTCTGCTTCATTGACCTCTCTTTTTTTAAAATCCAAAAAACTCATCTATTTCTCTCTCTCTATACATTACCCGAATCTCTCTATCTCTTTCGATACCCTCTTCCACTAATCGTTGCCTGTTTAATCGGAGCTTTAGATATCTCATCAACGAAGGAGAGGCTTAAGGGGGATTTCCTTTTTCTTCTTTTTTTTTTTTTTTTTTTTTTTTTTTTTTTTTTTTTNTTTTTTTTTGCTTTTGCTTTGCTTGGTTCAACTTCAATCAATTCGATCCTTTATTAATTTTTTTTTTTCTTTCCCAAATCTTAGAATCTCCGATTCGATCACTGCTTCCTCGCCGTCACATCGATCGGAGACACATATTCACGTGCTTTTTTTTTGTTTTTGTTTTTTTAACGGCCAATAGAAATAAAAATCAAACTCATTAGACTTAGATTAGATTAGACCTCAGGTCAAATCAAATCCAACTACGACGAGTACTGGCGGCAAGGACGGACTGTGTGTTGCTGTTTAAAATCCGATCGAAGTCGGAGATGTTGGGGGCTGGGTTTCAGTTGACGCGTGGGCGACACGGCGAGGATCCTTTCTACTGTTCCGCAAAATCTCGCAGGGCCAATCATCAGCGCATCGACGACGACGTCTCTAATGTCCCCGCCTCTGCTCCTCCTTCCAAGGATTACCTCAGCGATTCTCAACATTTACTCCCCTCCTCCGCTTCTGGTAGTAATCTTCAACGGTTTTTAGACTCCGTCACACCATCCGTTCCCGCCCAGTATCTCTCTAAGGTTTCTTTCTTTTTACAAACTCAAATTTCTTCTCATACTTGCTTTCTTTGTTGTTGTTGTACCTATATGTATATGGATATGGTCTTTGTTGTTGTTGTTGTTGTAATGGGGGGGGGAAATCTCTCTGCAGACATCGCTACGGGAAAGAAGAGCCGATGATGCTGCTGCTGCTGCTGTGCCTTACTTTGTGCTTGGAGATATTTGGGAATCATTTGCTGAGTGGAGTGCTTACGGCACCGGAGTGCCTCTTGTTTTGAATAACAACAACAACAAGGAGGATCGTGTTATCCAATACTATGTCCCTTCTTTGTCAGCCATTCAAATCTATGCTCATTCTCATCATCATCCCTTTAATTCCTCTCTTCAGCCAAGGTCCTTTCTCTTCCCTTCTTTGTTTTCATCATAGCCTTGGCTCTCTTATATATATATATATATATATATATATATATGTATGAATCACTTCTCCTGTGGCAGGCGTCCAGGTGATAGTAGCGACAGCGATTTCCGGGATTCAAGTAGCGATGTCAGCAGCGATAGTGATTCTGAACGTGTTTCTGCTAGTCTGCACCATATCTCATTGACAGATCAACTTCACGAAGATTCATCCAGTGACGACGGGGGCGAACCTTTAAGCTCTCAGGGTCGTTTGATCTTTGATTATCTTGAAAGAGACCTTCCTTACATCCGCGAACCTTTGGCTGATAAGGTTTCTTCCTTCCTTCATTCTCTCTACTAGAAGAACCTCACACCTACTTTTTCAAAAGCATGCCCTAGATACTAAATTACTCTCCCAAAAACTAAGATGGTTTGTCTGACCAGGTAACTTAAATTGATGCTTAGAAATGACAGTTGGTTGATACTTACCCCTTAATTTGGGTCAACTGTTGGCTATCAACTAATCAGAACTGTTCAATCTTCTCACGAACTGGTCATCTTCAACTTCAACTAGACCACATTTTTTCTTTCTTTCTTTCTTTCTTTGACAATAAATTAGACCACATTCTAAACTCACACAAAAATAGGAACTTGTGTGAGCCTGTTGTTAATTTATGGGCTCCCACTCATGACTAGTGCCTATGTTGTAATACAGGTTTTTGACCTCGCAGCCCAGTTTCCCGAGCTGAAGACGTTGAAAAGCTGTGACTTACTTCCGTCAAGCTGGTTCTCTGTGGCATGGTATTGTTACTCGTGCTTTTTAGTACCAGTTTTCTTGCACTGTGCCAATGTATCTCTTTTTGTCTCTGAGAATCCATTCTATTATATACTTTTGCAGGTACCCAATTTATAGAATACCCACAGGACCTACACTCAAGGACCTGGATGCTTGTTTCTTGACGTACCATTCCCTACACACACCGTCTGGAGGTAAAACATAACTGTTTTTATTCTATTATGAGGAAACTTGCTTAGGAATTTTATCTTATCAGCCATGGTTCATTTTTTTACGAATGTTGAAAAATATACGTGAGTGGGATGCATAATGTAGCAATCTTTTAGTAGCATCATTTGACTATTGATCAACTCGACATCATAACTAGATGGATGTTCAGCACAAGAGTTAGAGTCAGGTGTTGCGAAGTCAAATTTTTGTATGAAGGATAATTGTTTGGTAGATAGATGTTTTCACATCGTTGGGCTATTGTAGGTGAAGATAGTGCACAACCAAGGGAGAGTGAGAAGATGTCATTGCCTGTATTTGGGCTTGCTTCATACAAGCTAAGAGGTTCTTTATGGACGCCCGATGGGGGTTCAGAGCACCAGCTCGTGAACTCTCTGTTCCAAGCGGCTGACAAGTGGCTGCGTTGTTATCATGTCAGCCACCCTGATTTCCTCTTCTTCTGCCGCCGTTGAGTAGGATTATAAAAGGAAGTTTCCCTAAGAAAAAGTGCGAAAGGATACGAGCTTGTGAAGCACTTTGAGTGAGTTTTAACAATAAACTCAAAAACTGTTGATATGAGTTTTAAAAGGAGTTGCTTCTTTTTTAAAAAAAATTAAATCTGTAAGTTATAGATAAACGAATTTTGTTTGGTCAGATGATGTATGTGAACCCTGGGCTAACCGTTTTGTTGTATACACCAATTTCATTGTTGTCTGNTTTTTGTATGAAGGATAATTGTTTGGTAGATAGATGTTTTCACATCGTTGGGCTATTGTAGGTGAAGATAGTGCACAACCAAGGGAGAGTGAGAAGATGTCATTGCCTGTATTTGGGCTTGCTTCATACAAGCTAAGAGGTTCTTTATGGACGCCCGATGGGGGTTCAGAGCACCAGCTCGTGAACTCTCTGTTCCAAGCGGCTGACAAGTGGCTGCGTTGTTATCATGTCAGCCACCCTGATTTCCTCTTCTTCTGCCGCCGTTGAGTAGGATTATAAAAGGAAGTTTCCCTAAGAAAAAGTGCGAAAGGATACGAGCTTGTGAAGCACTTTGAGTGAGTTTTAACAATAAACTCAAAAACTGTTGATATGAGTTTTAAAAGGAGTTGCTTCTTTTTTAAAAAAAATTAAATCTGTAAGTTATAGATAAACGAATTTTGTTTGGTCAGATGATGTATGTGAACCCTGGGCTAACCGTTTTGTTGTATACACCAATTTCATTGTTGTCTGCAATAGAAACTTTTGGAGTACTACAATGTGAATGTTCAAACAAAGTTAGTTGACAGGGGAAAATGAGATGCCAATGTCAGGTTAAAGAGTAACCACAGATTGCCATATATGTATGTTCCTCCATTTGCAATCTCCATGAGGAAGTGGTTCACTTTGGCTGGGAGATGTTCCCAGAGCGATTCAAGAATTGTCAAGAAAAAAAACTAGAGATCTCAAAAATTGGGCCTAATCAATTTGAATCACCAATAAGAGAAGATATCGAGCCGTTGATAAGACTGATGGGCTTTTACCGAACAGGCTCAATAAGGAATAATGGGCTCGTGAGGCCCATAAATTTCATACTTTAACCCTAATTTGAGAGACAGAGAGCATATATATAAAATCTCTCATCGCCGTATCGCCTCTGAGAAAATCCGTTCCGAGTCGAGTAGAGAGAGAGAGAGCTCCTACCACACCGCAGAGGTTAGTGTCGTCTGTCTTTGGATTCTTCTCTCATCCATCGATTAGTATCGTGTTCCTGTTTCTCGGATTCAGAAGGTAAAAAAAAAAATCAAAATCTGGTGTTGATGTGCAGGATTTAGGAAATGGCAGAGTCGAAGGTTGTAGTTCCGGAGTCGGTGCTGAAGAAGAGGAAGAGAGAGGAGGAGTGGGCTTTGGAGAAGAAGCAGAATGCTGAAGCTGCCAAGAAGAAGAACGCCGAGAACAGGAAGCTCATCTTCAAAAGAGCCGAGCAGTACTCTAAGGAGTACGCCGAGAAGGTTACATTTCTATCTTTTTTTNCCTAAGAAAAAGTGCGAAAGGATACGAGCTTGTGAAGCACTTTGAGTGAGTTTTAACAATAAACTCAAAAACTGTTGATATGAGTTTTAAAAGGAGTTGCTTCTTTTTTAANATTCTCTTTGTGCGATTATTACCATTTCCAAAGACTTGTTGCGATGTTGTTGTCCCTTAAATCTGTTGTTCCTTGAATTATTTTGCAGTATCAATGCCATTGACCCTAAGACCAAGAAGATTCTCCAGCTTTTGCGTTTGAGACAGGTTCGTGTTCATTTCTATGTTGTTTGTTTGTTGCTGTGATATATTTCTAGTGATAGGGTTTGTGTAAATGATGAGGCTTTGGAAAAATTGTCACTAATGTGTAAATGATGAGGCTTTGGAAAAAATTTCACTAAATAAATGCTACTGTGTTTCATTGCTATGTAATTGGGTTTAGAACCTAAGAGAGAATGATTCTGTTGTGTTTAGTTTATTGATAATCAACTGGTCTGTTATTGTCACTTGTCTTAGTAAAGACAACTATACAAAATGTGCCATTTGGTAATTGAATTATGATTGAATTTGGCATTGTCTAATGCAGATCTTCAATGGCGTTTTCCTTAAAGTCAACAAGGCCACAATGAACATGCTTCGTCGTGTTGAGCCCTATGTGACTTACGGGTATACGTCTCAGCCTTTCTAACCTTAAATCTTAGGTTATGATAGCAAGTCTTTTTATTCACAGACTGACCTCTCTTCTTTTTTAGATTCCCTAACTTGAAGAGTGTCAAGGAATTGATCTACAAGAGAGGTTATGGAAAGCTAAACCACCAGAGGATAGCTTTGACTGACAACTCTATCGTTGAGCAGGTTTGTAGTCTGCCTCTGTAACACTAATTTCTTAAATGTTGTTTTGATATGATGTAGTAGTTGTACTCACGATTTCTTCTCCCATACACAACGAAAACAGGCTTTGGGAAAGCACGGCATCATCTGCACTGAGGATTTGATCCACGAGATTCTAACAGTTGGACCTCATTTCAAGGAAGCCAACAACTTCCTGTGGCCATTCCAGCTCAAGGCACCTCTCGGTGGCCTCAAGAAGAAGAGAAATCACTACGTGGAAGGTGGTGATGCTGGAAACCGTGAGAACTTCATCAATGAGCTTATCAGGAGGATGAATTAGGATGTTTTCTTTATCAATGTCAAACTTATCTGTGTTTTCATTATATGCCTCCTCCTTGATTTTGATCTCCTTTCTCAAGTTAAAACGACATTTTGAATCTTCTCTTTTATTGTCTATGGACCTTAGTATCGGTTGTGGACACCCCCACTTTCTTCAATGGCTTTTTTATGATACAGTCCACTTCTTGATGTCGATTTAATATCTAGCTAGATCAATCGGTGACAATATAAAAAATCCGATATCTAAACAACTGTATCTACGATTCGGTTTTTTCGCATTCACACATTGACACATAAAACTTAGCAACATACAAAAAAAGGCACTGGTCCGTTTAACGATCTCGAGTCCGCAATATTTTTAAGTTACGCTCTAAAACATCGAACCAAACCTAACAAATTATCATATCACTAAAGTCAACCTTTTGAGATAGGATTTAATTCTACTATGCCTTCATCTCAAAAATCATTTTCTCATATCTCCTTCCTATATTAACTTATTTATTTTCGATTTTTCTTTAAAGAAAAAATTGGTGAAAGACCATAAACCTTTGGGAAATTCTTATAATTGTCAACCCAACCAAGTTTAATTTGGGTTATCCACCCGTTATCCACTAAAACCGGATCTACACTTTCTTCTTTCTTCTCGATTCAAAACTAGACATTTCTTCTTTCTTCTCCAAACAACTAAAACCAAATTGAGCGATTTCTTCTTTCTTTTCTGGTCAAACATCTCATCTCCATTCTCACAATCTTTATCAAATCTAATATATTTCTTCATTTTCTGCTATTTTTCAAAGGTAAATCTCTAAATCTCATCTAAAATTAGGGTTTGTAATTTAGGGTTTATCAATTTAGGGTTTAAATTCAAAATTAAGCCAAAATCTCTATAATATTTGTGTTTCTTTTGTTAATCCCAGCTATAACAATGCCTCCAAAAACGAAAACGGTATAAATTCGAAGAAAATGAGATTTATGGATCCTCCGACAGAATGGTACAACTACGAGTACAACTATTCATTACAGTTGTTTTTGTGGATTTGCAGGATAATGATGAGGATACTCAACCAATGAATCTTGAGGCTAGTGATGTTTTGAACGGATCTGGTTCTGGGTTTGAGAAGGATGCATCAGCAGAAACTGGAGAAGAGGCGGGTGAAGAAGATGAAGAAGAAACAGGAGAAGAGGTTGATGAAGCATCAGCAGAAACTGGAGAAGAGGCTGGTGAAGCTTCAGCAGATGCAGTATCAGAAAATGATGATCAGGTGGGTAGTGAAAAAGATGAAGCAGAAACAGGAGAAGAGGCTGGTGAAGAAGATGAAGCAGAAACAGGAGAAGAGGCTGGTGAAGAAGATGAAGCAAAAACTAGAGAAGATGTTGGTGAAGAAGAAGAAGCAGAAACTAGAGAAGAGACTGATGAGATGGTCCGTATACAAAGGGAAAGAGGGGAAAGAAGGGAAAGAAGTGAATCATAGTTGTGTGTGCAACTCGTAATAGATTACTTTTGGTACTTTTTAGTAATGGATTTGGTTGGATTGTATTTGGATGTTTTTGATTTGGATTGTATTGGATGTTTTTGGTAATGCAATTTTTAGGTACAACTTGAATATTTTGGGTACAACTGGAATATTTTAGGTACAACTGAGACCGTTTTATAAAACGAATTATTGAAATTTATTTATTAAAAGTGAATTTTAAATGGATCAAATAGAAATTATGTAAAAAATGGATAAAAAATAAATTTTGTAATAAAAATGGATTAGATTGAAAATGTGGATGAAAATGAATCTCATCTAACTCATTTACCACATGTTTTGAAAAATAATTAAATTTTGCCAATTTTTTTCATGTAATTTTACTTCAAACTTATAGTTGTACAAGCATAAACATAGTTGTACTTTACTACTTTTCCCTTATTACCAGTAGTACTTTACAATAAATTAAATTTTTATAGTTGTACTTTTCATATTAGTTAATTATATTACATTTTATACAATTTCATAAGATAATATGTCTAAAATAATTGATGTACATGTTTTGACATAATTACTTGGATGCAAATAGCAAAGTGACCATGAAAGCATTAGGAATATTTGCTCTATGTATGACCATCAAAGTGACCATAAAATTTACATGGTCAAAGTGACCATAAAATTTACATGGTCAAAGTGACCACAATAGTTGTTCTCTTTGTATTAACTAACATAGAAATAGATGGATTTAGTTGAATTTTAAAATTTAGTACTTATAAAGTTCAAAGTTATATTTAGTCGTATCTTAGTTGTACCACGAATATGAAAATTGTTAAGTTTTTAATTAAATGTAGGTGTACTATAGTTGTAAATGTTACAGTCAGTTGTACTGTAACTGCAGAAACCAGTTTTGCAACAAAAAAACAGAACAATCGAGTCTTGCAATCAAAAACTGTTACGAACAACAAAGTGATATATAAATTAATCACGGAAAGCATCATACAAGCTTCTAGTAGTAGTTTTTCTCTTCTTTCTTCCATGTTCTCCTAGGGAAGGAATCCTTCTCGTCCGTGGTCTTCCTCTTTTCTTTTTATTTTCATCAATCGGAGAAACACTCTGAATTCTTAAGCTTCGCAACTCTTAATGACCACTTGCAGCCTTTTTTTGTTTCACTGCATTTTACCACATACAGCTTTGGTTCGGACTTCTTTATTACAAACTCAAAACAGTTCTTATGTGCTTGTTTTTCAAGAAGATCATGTCTGTTTGCATATCTTATCAACCAATGCAGAATAAGTAACCTGCTCAATAGGTGCTTTCATCAAAAGAGCATGTCGAACATCTTCTCTTGAAATTCATTGTAATTCATCTCCATTGTTTAAATAATTTCCCCCATAATCCAAATGAATGAATGTGCGAAGATAATTATTCATTACTCCCTGCAAATAGAATACAAACTAACATTAGAACAGTTTTCGCTCTCCTTCAGTTGTACCAGTTGTATCAGTTAATATCTGTTGTACCTACATCTGCAGAAACGAGAAAACCTAATCCAATTTCTATATAGCTCGATTCAACCACTAGGTCCATAAATTATAAACGTACTCTGACTCTAATAGACTTCAACAAATGAGAATTAACAAGATTAACAAACAAAAAAACGAATTTATAACAAATCTAAGAATGTCCCCAAATTAGAACACATTACAAATCTAACACATCAACACTACTTACACCATAAACAAGTTTCAAATACGTTAAAATTGAACAAAAACAGTTGAGTAGACCAAGAAATTACCTAAAACGAGCTTCAATGGTGGAAAATTTTTCTTTTATGGGTCGTACGGATGATTGATTTTGAGTTGGGAAAGAGATGAATTGTGATTGGTTTGTTTTTTTCTCTGTAAAAAAAAATATATTCAATATACTGTATCTACATTATTTAAATAATGCAAAACAAGACAAAAAGGCAAAACTGAGATTACAAATTATTGTAAAAGTAGAGAGGTATGTAGAATTAAGGTGTATAATGTAGAAAAGAATTTTTGGGAGAGGGACACAAGAGAATTAAAGATATAGATATGTACTAATCTTTTCTTTTTTGCTAAAAGATATATACTAATCTTCAATTTGGATCACTGTGATATGATTATTAGATTTATGCATGCAAATGTTGTGTATCCTATATATTTGGTTATCGAAAGTCGGATTGAATTTCTTCATATGTATAATAATATTGTATATAGCACATAAACACATAATGTATTACATTCATTTGAAATTATGTAAAAAAATTAAGAGATGTGTATACTGTAATTTAAAATGGAAAGATATAAATGAAAAAGGTAAGATATTGCTGTTTAAGAAGTAAATACAAAATTAGAAAACCGGGTTTAGGTAAAATATCAACAAAGTTACAAGATTTTTTTGCGTCCAAATGTTGTATAGAGACATATGAGCGTAGGAAACGAGCCCCGTGGCGTTTGGTATATTAATTGCTACCATAAATAAGCAATGATTACAATTAAATTAAGACTAAAAAGCATGCCAAAAGAAGCTGACATGAGGAGATTTATCTTACTTATATAATCACGATTGACTATGGTTTATGAATTATGAACATTGCAAGTCTCGTAAGAATCAAACACAACATACCCAATGTCTCTTGTAAATCAAATACTTGGTGAAGGAGCAGGTGACATTATAATCTGCTTTAGCATTTTCTTAAGAAACCCTTTCTTCTCATCTACAGCTCTACTTACTGATACTTTTTGAATAAATGTATTAAAGAAGAGACTTACACGCTTTACCATACATTGGAAATGTTGTTGCAGTGGCGGATCTATGTGTGTGGAAGGACAAGATAAACTCGGGGATAACACTTGTAACGGCCACACTTTTCTTGTTCCTCTTGGAGATCATGGAGGCTCGAATTGTTCCACTTCTCTGTTCGATCCTGTTGCTCTTCATGCTCCTCCTCTTCCTTTGGGCCAAGTTCGGACAACTCTTTATAACACGGTACCTACCAAAATACAAATATATATAGACATGCATCTTTTACAATTTAGGACGTCATTCATTCTGTGGAATGAAAGAAAACTAACCGCAGAGTCACCAATGTCACACAGGAGGCCTCCCACTCCAGAAGAGATAAATCTACCAGATTCCCGACTTAGAGCCTTTTTATTAAAGATGGAGGGCCTTCTCCTTATGCTTTATGAGATTGCATATGGGAAAGACATCAAAACCTTTCTCTGGGTGAATCTTTGCTACCTACGCTCACACCGTTTTCTTTAGTTTCCATACAATATATGAAGATTCATTGTTCATTTATTAAACTTCGTTCATGTGGCAGACCATCCTTTATGTGGCCATCATAGACATCATTGGGAGCTACATCAGCTTCCTCACAATTTTGTATATAAGTAAGAACACAACCTGTTATGATCTACTTCTCTTTTGATCATGTCCTCCATTCGTCTCTAATAAACTATATCAACCAACACGCATCCAGGCTTAGTCTGCTCGATGACAACTCCGGTTTTGTACCTGCAATTTCAAGGGGCCATTGACAGTTTCATCGGGAAGGTATCGGAAGAGAAGAACAAGATACTTGGAGTATTCAAATCCAAAGTTGTCTCAAAAATTCCTAGGGCCATCAAGGTGGAGTAGTTGAGTCCATGTGAAATGAAAGCACCTCTATATGCTACTATCATAGTTTTAACTATACTTGATTTAGAAGGGATACTTGGCTGTTGTATTTCTTCCTAGCCATTACTAAAAAACCGTGCTTAAAGGATTACAGAAACAGACTAATAAAACTTTTGGGAGTTCTTGGACACCTCTATACAAAGTATAAGGTTGCAACTACAGTAGTATTACACACAAGCATTGCAAGAACAAAAAAAATATCCTTTTCCAAGCTGGTGCAGCTCGTTTGTGCAATACGTAAGCATTCCATAATAACTAATCAAATGGAACAATAAAGATCATATCAAAAAGCAACTGCACAGAAGAAACTGTTTTGCGACCCCAAAACTTAAATGTGGGTCGAAAATTCATTAATTCGTGTATTATGAAGTAACACCCCCTTGGTTTTTTCTTATCTCGGTAGAGGATATATCCATCCGGAATTTTTCTGCTGGAATTGAAATAAACATGTCGACTATTTCCTTTGGAATATCAAGATCTTCAAGAACCTGCAGAGGAGCAAAGATAAGGCATTAGGTATACAATCTCATAGACAACCCTCAAAAGAGTAAATTTGTAGTGATCGAAGTTCTACTGCTCAAGTCAAACCTTAAATACACCATCTACATTGCGGCCACCAACAAGGAAACTGCAACCTGTCCGTTTGCAATCACCAAGTATTTCCAACATCCTTTTGTAGCTTCCTTCATAGTACTTTGGCTGCAAGAAGTTCAGTTCCTTAATCATCTTTGATAGTATGGAATTGGAAATAGAGCACCTCAAATGTCTGTGACTCATTAAGTTTTTTAAGTCGCTGATCGCAACAGTGTAGCATACAAATATAATTGTAGTTGAAGGAAAGAAACAAAAAGACGAGCAGGCAAACTCTCAGTAATTACATACATTGACAAGCCTTGCTGCAGTGTCAGCGCCAATTACAAAACTGCTTCCTGGGAAGAGCTCAGCTTTCCTGTAGAAGTATGGCTGATTTGAAACTATTACCGTCTTTCCTGCCAACCAGATACTAAACCAATATCAAATGATGGCACATGCAAATAGACACAAAATTGCATTCAAACATTTATAGCTCGATTCTGGATCACAAAAAACTGATTGGTCTTTCCCTTATTGGACGCAATTGGATCATAAGATGGTTGTAACTTAGAGATGCCAAAAAAAGTGGTGCACGGAATTGAAAACATAAATAGATAGTGCGTGAATAAGAGAAGCGCCTACCAACTGCTTCAAATTGCTTTACACGATCTTTGATCTGTGCAACTGAAAGTGGTGGTTTGTCGGCATTTATTGCGGATATTTCAAAGCATGGGTACCCGCCCCCACAAACGCTGCATAAACAAATCTGCTAGTAAGATTGTTTACGTTGCAGAGAAAAAGGACAGTTATCTGATTTGTTGTTTGGAGATAATAAAATTATTAAAATGCCAGAGGTCTCTCAAAATCTAATCACAACATGTGGAGTGGAGCACAACGAAAGAAATTATGAATTACGACTTACCTTGCACAAAATAGCATATTAGATTCAACTAAGAAACAGAGAGTCAGCATGTCAAAAAAGGAACATAGAGCCAGCAAAGAGTCAAAGACAGAAAAGATACACAGAAGACTTAGGTTATACATATGATTAACATCAACCACTGTTTTTCTTTTAAACATGTTCACCTGAGAGTGAAATAGGAACTCGTTAAGCAAATAATAAAGACATACTAGCCTACCTCATAGCAACTTCCAACAGCTTGAGGTGACCGTCATGTAATGGGTTAAAAGAGCCAGGCAGTATAATCTTTCTATCTTCATCAGACCCCCCGTATGCTTCTGCCACAAAGTTAGAACTACATCATTACTGGCAACGAATGCCAGCTAAGTTTGAAAGAAAAATTATAAGTCTCATTGGGTCAAATGACCTAAACCTTACCACCAGAAAATGGATAAATCTTACAGCACAACTCCCCATTTATAAGCTGTTCTAGTTCTTGTTCTTCACTAAACTGGGTTTCAGACTCATAAGGCACCTCAGACTCGGTCAAGCCAGAGTCAAGAGTCCCAGAAACTTGGCATGCCTTGGCCATAGCCTAAGACATTGACAAGAAAAGGTTTTAAGAACTCAGTACAATGATTTTCGAAAAGTTATGCGAGGAACGTATGAACAAAAACTTCCCCAGAAGAATATGTATCTTAGTAATACAGTAAAATGAAACAGAAACGTCAAAAGGTACTTAGAATCTTATATCAGTAAGTAAACTAACTTGCCAGTCTTCTTTTTTCCTACAAGTAGAGAAAGGAAAACCATACAGCAATGCACTAGGTTGTATAATCTAGCTATGTAACACACCTGGATCAGTGCACAGCTTGACACCTTATCTTCTTCCTCTCGGCTCCGTAGATTCTAAAGTATTAGGCAATAAGATAAAAGACATGAGTAGTTGATATTAAAGAGTAAAGGAGGACGGGAGAAAGAAGGTTGCAAAGACCTTGGTTAGAGTGACAGAAGATTCCCAGATCCGGTTGGATGCTCTCATAGACAAAAAGAACCTACTCGGGCAGCAACAAAACAACAAGTATGAGTAATAGAAAGCAATCGATCTAAGCGGCGATGCTCACAATCACTAAAAATGATTGTTTTGGATAAACAACCTACTGTGGTAGCATTTAAACATTTCAAGAAAATCATAAATATTATTAAAACCAACCTGTGATCCCCACGCTTTGGAAGAGAAGTTGCCAAAGATCCAGTAAAGCCCACACCAAGAACCGGATATCCTAAAAAACACCACCAGATAACGACAAGTAAGACCAATCCGGGGTTTACTAAACAGGCAAGGCAACAACGATGAGGAATGAGACCAAATAATATGAGAAAACCTGGTCTAGAGAGCTTAAGAGCCCGATTGTAGGCTAACAAGGCCATCTCCTTGGCCATTGCTTGGCTGCAGTGTTGGCTCGGAACCTAAGAAAAACCCAGGTGATTATGGACAAGAGAAGAGGATTTTGCTTGCTGCCATATATAAAAAAAGAGAGAGAGAGAGAGAGAGAGAGAGATATGTATGAGATTACTGATTACGAACCCTGCCGAGTAATTGGACCATAGAAACTCTGGAATAAGGAACCATGGCTTCGAGAAGCGTGTTCGAAGCTCCAGGAACTGACATCAACCAACCTAAAGCCTGCGAATACATTATACTATACAGTTTTCGTATCTACTCAAAGCACAGAGAGCAATCACATATATATTGAAAGCGAGAGAGTGAGTGAGTGAAACCAGAGAGGCACCGCCGGAAAGATAGACGACGGCCTGCGTCGGAGATGAGTGAATCGCTTCGACGATGGCACGAATCGCAGCCTCTCCCATTGTTTCTCTCGGTCTCGTCTCCGACTCCCATTGATGATGATCGTTCCCAATCAAATCCAAATTAGCCCCTAAATGTTTTAGTATTTACAATATGTTCCCAAAAATAGTTGAATATTACGCTGAAACCACAATTGTTTGAATTACTAGCTTGTGCGCCCCCGGCGCTCCCTCGGAGTCGTCGCCGGTTCTCGACGTTAGTCCGTGAGTGGGAAATTAGGCCCACTGACTCTCTCTGTGCATAGAGGTTTAGGGTCTCTCTCTCTATCCTACTAAACTACGAAATGAAAATTCACTCCCCGTTCTCTAGTCTTTCTACATGAATTGAGTTTTTTTTTTAATGGTATCATGAAAACGAGAATAACGACAATAAGGGCCGGACAAAGTGTGTGTACACATATTTGTCCTTTTTTTTTTTTTTTTTTTTTTTTTTTTTTTTTTTTTTTTTTTTTNCAACATCACAGTTGATCTTTTACCATTTCTTTCTTCAGAAAAAAAAACTAGGATATAATCCGTGCTAGAATATAAGTTAAATTTTTTTTGTTTATTTTGTAATTTTTATTCAAAACATTGTATATTTGATTATTTTATTTGTTTTAAAAATATTTTTTGATTAGAACATTATGCCATGAAATCATATGTTGAATATGACTTATGATCATAACATATATTTTGTAAGATCTATTCTAATATATCTAGATTTTTACCAGCGGTATATCGCGGTTAAGTTGTGTGATAAAAAAAAATCTTTGTTTGTTAATTTTATTTGATTTGTTTAGTGTTTAAAATTATATATTGTATTTTGTTGTTAATTATATGACTTAACCCATAGTATACTGCATATTAAATTTAGGACCAAATATGTAATGTATGTTTGTCAAAATCCTCTTGACCGAGAAAGTCTACCAAACAACATTATTCCAAACTTTAATTTAATCCGAGAAATCATATTTCTTGAAATTTCAACACGTGCTCTAGCAAGAAATCATATTTCTTGAAACATTTTCATATTATAGTAACATATACATATTATTGACCTGTGCTATAACAAATCAAATTGGAGTATTTATAATTTATTAACTTTTTGATCTATCATAAATATATGATATTTTTTAAATATCAAATTAAACTATTTTTGAATATTTCAAATTAAATTATTTAAAAAGTTTATTATAGTGTATAAAACTATACAATTCAACAAAAAAAATTATTCTCTCTAATATCCTCTTTAAGTATATTTATATTAAATTATAACATATATCAAATTACTTATAATATAACATCTCGCTTTTAAAAAACCAAATTTACAAAATTATGTGTTATAATGACATTCAAGTCATATTGTAGAACATACATTATTGAAATAATTTCACGTACATAAATTAATACAACATATTAAAATTTTATTATTTAAATTATAAAATATACAAAATTTTGTATAAAATAAAATTTAACATGTGCTATAGCACGAGTAAGATTTTATTTTCAACTACACAATAAGATCTCGGAAATCATGATTAAGTGTGATTAATTTCCTAGATTTATTGTTTTTTACGTCTAACAGTATATTTTTATGTCTAACAGTATATATGGTTTAACAATACATGGAATAATAAAAATTTTATTTTTGTAAATTGTATAAATCATTGGAAATTTTCTTTAAGAAGATTCTTTAAGATATTCTTAAGTGTATTCATATAGCCACAGATTGGCCAAATAATATATAACATATTTTTGTAACCAACCTATATTTAATCTATAACATATTTTGTAATCAACCTATAAATATTATATAGTCTAAAAAAAGGTTGTGTACTTCCATAATATTATATAGGGGATAATCATTCAACATCACAGTGTTTGATCAATTTAAGCTTTTACCATTTCTTTCTTCAGATAAAATTATACATTTCTTCCTTCAAAAAAACTAGTCTCCCTCTATTTCTCTTTAAAGATGTAATGGTATTGTGAATCCTGACAACTTATGTATATCATGATGAGCTGTGATTTATTTCTTAAATGGTACTTATGTGGTAAAGTAAAGAACTAAAGATATATAAAGTAAAGTAAAGAACTAAAGATATAGAACTAAGATCATTTCCAATGTATATTTTTATTCTTTTTCTCTAATATAGAGTATATTTTTCTCCAATGTGTTACTTTATATTTGACTCTAAAATAGAGGTAGTATAAAAACTACAATTGAAAATAGAGTTACTCTAAATATAGAACAATATCATTATTTTTTTTATTTTTAAGTAAAATATAGAATAATTTTAGAGCAAATATCATTTTATAATAGAATTTTGATTCTTTCCGACCGAAAAAAATAGAGTTTTGACTCTAAAATATAAGGAGATTGCAAATGACCTACGGAAGCTTGGGGAATAAAGAAACAAGGAGCGTGGTATCCCATTATGGTGACGTTCTCTAGTAATAATAATTGGAATCTCCACGTTACATCTCTCTCTCAAACGTTACATTAGTTAGTTCAATCAATCAATGCTAATTTAAACAAACTTTACTTAAAATGGTTTTTTTCTTCAATTACTGACTGCTGTTAACCAATCAACGCATATGTAATGTACTGTTTGAGTACTGTAAATTTTAGCAGTATGGTCTAGTAATACACTAAAACCTCTATAAATTAATACTATATAAATTAATAAATACTATAAATTAATAAATTTTGTCAGTCCCAAGTCGGACCAACGTAAAAAATAACAAAATTCGATAAAATAATAAGATAATAATTTTTCTGAAATCCCCATATAAAATATGGTTCCAATAATATTATAAATTAATAATCATGTAAATTTATATATATATATATATAATGTATGTAACGAAAAAAAATATAATGTATGTTTCTCCTAAAGCTCATATCTACAAAACAACTGTTATGTTGTATTTTCAAATTATAATGATATAAAATATTTTGTAACATGTCATAAATATAGCTATATTTTTTTAAGTTTTCAATTTTTAGATATCCATCATTTACATTTTGATAGTTTGATTGACTATTAAAATACAACAATCTATATTATTTTTCATAAATTTAATTTTATGTATGTCATGTGTATAAGTGAATTTATCTATTGTATTTGTAATTTATTGTTAATAATGTTTTCTAAATATTACAAATTCAATTCCAATACCATAAAATTTTGAATTTCTGAAATTATTGTTAAAATTGTCTAAATTCATAATTTTTAAAAGTTAAACTATTAAAAATATATCTATAAATTAATAATTATTAGTTTACACTATAAATTAATAATTATTAATTTATAGATAAATTAATATCACTATAAATTAATAAAATGTCTTGGTCCCAACATTATTAATTTTTAGAGGTTTTACTGTATGTAACAGCTGGTATTTTTGGGGAGTTTCCTGCTACAGCCACATTATCTTTATTTTTTTTATTAATTTTTTTTGTCATCTGATAATATTAATAAACTAGGTGGAATACATTGTGAAATATAACTTGAGCCGGCGGAAGATAAAATTTCCCCGGAGTCTAAAGCCAAAACAAGGGAAAACAAAGCCGACGGACGAGTAGAAATCCCCGGAAGCATAAGTGAAACATACAAAGAAGCAAACAACAAAACAAACAAATTTAACTTTGGAAAGAAGACCAACCCAAGAACTAACAACAAAGGCAATCTAGACAAAACCTTTAAGAAATAAACTAGTCTCAAAAAGCAAAGATTCTTCTTCTGAAGCTCTTGTAGTTGATTTTTACTAAGGATGCCCACAACCAATCCCACAATAACAACCACCACCTCCTATCAAGAAGAGAGCCAATACCTCAACACAAGAACCAAGAACTTCATAACCCGACAAACAAGACTCGAACATTTCCGGATACGACGACGACGACTACAACGTCCCATAACGTCTAGATAGAAGCCTAACACAATCAAATCTAAACAGATCTGCAAAGCAAGACAAGGAGCGAAGTCTAACCTCTCAAAGAAACCAAACAAGAGGAAAGTTCGAGAAAGCTATCAACCACAACAAGCCACAACAATGAGAAGAACCATCTGCAGACAAAGGAGACTAGAATTTCTTCAAACAAAACGGAGCCTAAACTTAGATAGGGAAGGAGCCTTCTGGGAATCAAAGGTAGGGTGAGATAAACAAGGGTGATAGGAAGGTAAAGGCTGGGCGGGTAACGCAATCAAAACCACACAACACTGACGGCTTCAAATCGAACATCACATGAACTATGGGAAAGACCTAGCAAAGAAGATACCTTATTCTTCGAGTCATACCGTGGATCTACCTGATCTGGAATTGCTAACATCTTCTCTGCATTTTGACACTTCCAACCGCCTCCTCAAACCCAAATCAAAACTCGAAGCAAAACCAAAAGATTCCCCATTCCAAGGCCAAACAACTACTTAAACAACTAACCCAAGAAATTGAAACAAACTAAAACGGTTCCACTTAGCTCTAAACAACGGCGAAGAAGAGACCAGAAGGTCAGCTTACCGAGCTCAAGAAACAAAGGAGACCACAACCACAAATTCGTGAGCAATTTTGGGAATCACCATGAAACTCAAAATTCTGAAAAATCTTCCAAATAATAGATCTAAAAGACCTAAGAAACAACTCTCTCAGGAGAAGCTGGCCGTCGACGAAACTCGCAAGCTCCGCCGTAAAGATCTGCCGTCTCAGCCAAAGTGAAGCCATTCTCCACCGAAATCCATGAGTTAAAAGAAGCGATGAACTAAACAACAACAACAAAAAGATTTTTCGTTGACGGCTAGGACAAACTTTTCGTTGGGAGAGAAACAAAAAGATTTTTTTTTTTTGCATTTTGTGAGCCACATTATCTATGATTCATAAAATGATACTTTAATGGTAATTAAAGTTGTATTGGTTTCAATATTGAGAAGGTTGATTGGATTAGAAAAAGACAAACACTGTAAATGTTTACCAGAATTGACACTTGACACATCAATCAAAGGACCAATATAATACTTTTCAGAATAAAACAATAATCCTGACGAAAGGTATTTTAATTTTTTTAAAAGGATGTTTCTACTATTTGAATAAAAAAAGTTCTGAACTAACATTTTTAGTTTTTACACTAAGATTTAATTTTATAACGATTATAATTTTGGTCAAAAGGAGCTAAGAAACGACAGAGAGATGTTAATCAGTAAAGAAATGCATTAGTGGACAAATTAGCGTATGGATTAGTCCGCCATGGGCTTCTCTTTTGTCCAACTTTCACCTCTTTTCTCACAAACTTGGTCATTTCTTTTTTTTTGCTGCTTCTCTTCTCCCAATGCAAGAAAATAGAAAAAAAAACAGAGCTCTCTCTCCCTCTCTCTCTTCCTTTTGTATCCTTTCTTCCTCCTTTTTCTTCAACGAAGGTATCTTTTGTTTCTTCTTTATACTTTACTCTTTACTCCATCACTATCAGGACTCTATATCACTCTCTTGTACAAAGTGGTTCTTACCTCTCGTCTTTTTGTTCTAATTTTGCATCTGAAATGTTGGCTTTGCTGATAATCATCGTTGCTCTTCTCTGCAACTACAACTACATCCCCCATGTGACTGTTAGTGGCTTAAACGACGAGGGCTTCGCGCTCCTAACGTTCAAGCAGAGCGTCCACGATGATCCTACCGGTTCCCTCAGCAATTGGAACTCATCGGACGAGGACGCATGTTCGTGGAACGGTGTTACTTGCAAAGAACTCAGGGTGGTGTCTCTAAGCATTCCAAGGAAGAGCCTTTACGGTTCTCTCCCTTCGTCTCTAGGGTTTCTCTCCAGTCTCCGTCACTTGAATCTCCGGAGCAATAGGTTTTATGGGTCGTTGCCTGTTCAGCTTTTCGAGCTTCAAGGACTCCAAAGTTTAGTCCTTTACGGCAATTCCTTTGATGGGTCCTTGTCGGACGAGATCGGTAGGCTTAAGCTTCTTCAGACATTAGATTTGTCGCAGAACCTCTTCAACGGGTCGCTACCGCCTTCGATTCTGCAATGCAGCAGGTTGAGAACACTCGATGTCAGCCGCAACAATCTGTCTGGTCCTTTGCCTGATGGGTTTGGCTCAGCGTTCGTCTCTCTGGAGAAACTCGACCTCGCCTTCAACCAAATCAACGGTTCGATCCCTAGTGACATCGGAAACCTCTCTAATCTACAAGGAACTGCTGATTTCTCTCATAATCACTTCACCGGTTCAATCCCACCTGCGCTGGGAGATCTTCCTGAAAAGGTTTACATTGATCTCACTTTCAACAATCTCTCCGGTCCCATTCCTCAAACTGGTGCTCTTATGAACAGAGGACCAACGGCGTTTATCGGCAACACTGGGCTATGCGGCCCGCCATTGAAAGACCTTTGCCCAGGATATGAACCCGGCCTCAATGCCTCTTACCCTTTTATCCCAAGCAACAACCCGCCCGAAGATTCGGATAGCAACTCTGAAGCCAAACAAAAGTCAAGTGGTTTGAGCAAAAGCGCCGTCATTGCCATTGTTCTCTGCGACGTTATAGGTATCTGCCTCGTGGGTTTGCTTTTCACTTACTGCTACTCAAAGTTCTGTCCTTGCAACCGCGAGAACCAGTTCGGATTCGATAAAGAATCCAAGAAAAGGGCTGCAGAATGTCTGTGTTTCCGGAAAGACGAATCTGAAACGCTATCTGAAAACGTAGAGCATTGCGACATTGTGGCCCTTGACGCTCAGGTAGTGTTTAACCTGGAGGAGCTACTAAAAGCGTCAGCCTTTGTTCTAGGGAAGAGCGGAATCGGGATTGTGTACAAAGTGGTTCTAGAGAACGGTCTCACACTGGCCGTCCGGAGATTAGGTGAAGGAGGGTCTCAGAGATTCAAGGAGTTTCAGACAGAAGTTGAAGCCATTGGGAAACTGAGACATCCTAACATTGCTGGTCTTCGAGCTTATTATTGGTCTGTGGATGAGAAGCTTCTCATCTACGACTATGTTCCCAACGGTAACCTCGCAACCGCCCTCCACGGTGAGTCGCTCTTTTTCTTATTTCGAGATGCACCCTTCGACTACATCATGTTAAGTCACTATTTCTAATATATATGTGCCTGTGCAGGAAAGCCAGGCATGGTGACTAATGCTCCCTTGACGTGGTCTGAACGGCTGAGGATAGTGAAAGGGATTGCGACAGGGCTTGTTTATCTCCATGAGTTCAGTCCAAAAAAATACGTCCATGGAGACCTCAAGCCCAGCAACATTCTCATCGGACAAGACATGGAACCTAAGATCTCTGATTTTGGACTTGCACGGTTGGCTAACATTGCTGGAGGTTCTTCTCCGACCATACAGTCTAACAGAATCATCCAAACGGATCAACAGCCGCAAGAGAGGCAACAACACCATCACAAGAGTGTATCTTCGGAGTTCACTGCTCACTCTTCGTCTGGATCCTACTACCAGGCACCCGAGACTCTCAAGATGGTAAAACCATCACAGAAGTGGGATGTTTACTCTTTTGGGATCATATTACTGGAACTGATAGCGGGTAAGTCTCCGGCAATGGAGGTGGGGACATCGGAAATGGATATAGTTCGATTGATACAAGTATGCATTGAGGAGAAGAAACCATTATGTGATGTTCTTGATCCTTGTTTGGATCCTGAGGCAAATAAGGAAGACGAGATTGTCGCTGTTCTCAAGATTGCGATCAGTTGCGTAAATAGCAGTCCAGAGAAAAGGCCTACCATGAGGCACGTTTCTGATACTCTCGACAGATTACCTGTGGCTGGCGATTGAGACATCTAGAGATATGCACATAAAGCTTGTTTTAAAAGATGAAGCTGCAATCACTTGGAGCATTTGCACCTGACGATGCTGATGTGGTTACCGTTTTTGTTTTTGTTTTTTTGTCCCGTCTTTGTTAGTGGTTATTAATTAAGTTGTGCCTCACTTCATAATCGTTTTTATAGCTTAAAGTTTCCGGTACATCAGATGTTAAATATTAGAACCACAACTGAGCTAATTTGAATCTTAGATAAAACAGTGAACGCCCTGGAAGAGAGAAGCTTCGACTTAAAAAGCTTAAAAGGGAGGAAGAACATGGTTTCTTCTTGCAATTCTCATCCGATCCACGCTTTCGACAAACTCTCTATTGAGTTTCAGGCAAATTACAAAAGTGATTTACTAAAAAAATTGTATAGAGAAAGTGGAAGAGCTTACTTCCATGGAACGTCCCCAACATTCCTCCAGATACCTTCCATGTCTCTGTAGACCAAAGAGAACTCAGACTCAGTCTGGAACAGCCTCAGTCCTGACACGGTGGTCTGCATCCCTGCAAATTCAAATTGATGTGGCGAAAGTTTTTGAAACATACTAGTAGCTGGAAGCTTTGGGGATAAGAACACGGCTTACCAAACATATCGTCAAGCTGAAGAGCAAGAGTTGAGTAATTTCCTTGACTAAGAAGGCAAACCTTGCGGCCCACCACTAGGCCATCTAGATTTACCTTTACATAATTCAATTTTCTTCTGCTCTCTTTTTCATCATTGTAATATTCTTCAGAAAGTCTTCGGTTTCTAGTTTCCTCACTCTTCAGCTGTGTATTGCTGCTATATCTGGTCTGCGACCAGTCTATGAGATCTCCATACCCGTCAACACCTATCACTTTGATTCACATGTAGATATTGAAGATACCAAGTAAAGTAAGGATGAAGAAAAGTAACTAACAGTGAGATGAAAGCATAACGTTTCAGCAAAGAATCTCACTTTGTCCCGATGGGAGGTAAGTTTCATGTTGTATGGTCCTAAGGCTGAGACCTAGATCGATTACCCCACCACCCTTCTTGGTATGTGAGTAATATGTGTGAAACTTGGAAGATCCTTGGAAGAAGTCTGCAGGTGTGTTTGGGTCCATTGCCTGATGCTTCGTTATGTCTAAAGATGCAGAGAAGGGAAAGTAGGATGAGAAAAAGAGAGCACATTGATAAAGATTTATAGCATGAAGCTGATGCTGAAAGAGTGTTAGAAGAGTTTAAGAAAGAAAAAGACAGAATTGCAGACATGAAATAGACAGACGACAAGAAGAACCCATTTAAGATACAGTTGGTTTGATGCAAGGGATGGGGAGCTGACCACAGAGAGATTTAGTTCAGATTTTGTAACCCAACCGAGCCAGCCGGTACTTCAATGCTTCTGATGCACAAAATCACAAAAATACATATCTCCCTCCACTCAGTGAACTCTGCCAGAAAAAATATCAGCCGGTACTTCAATCAATGCTCTGTGTTGTTTGTGAAAGAACAGTGTAGTGCAAGAGTAAAATATCCTGAATCGAAAGTATGGGTAGAGAGAGGGAAAGGTTTGGGTCTGGTGTTACGTGAATTACACAAAATGCTCTCTCTTTCAAAAGAGATAGTTATGTTGCTAAATTAGAAGACAGGTCAACTTTGTCACTACCTTTTTCACCCACACCTTGTCTGAGAAGTTGTAGGGTTGTGTGTACTTTTGCAAGACCACACAACATGGATTCATGTCTGTACTTATGCTCCCATGGATAGGAAAGAAGAAACGACGAAGAAGAAGACATACATTCTTCCAAATATTACATGTTATACATCTCAGAATCTCATGTGTCTTAAATCTCTGGGTATTTCTAAACAATATTAGAGCCTTCTTAAGTCTCCAACAAGTAGGAAAACAAAAAAAGAGCGATGATCAAGGAGAGATACATTTACAATATAAAATGAATGATAATAATATGATATATGATCCAGGAAAATGGTAAGAGCACCACCAGTATCAATTGCAACTATAATGTAGTACCCCACGAAGCAGCACTACTTCCTTATTTTCTAATTACTCAGACAACAGTTTTAAGTTTTAACATAATCCATAATACCAAACCAACACGAAGCCAGACTCTTTTTTGATGCAGCAACTTGTAAAAAAAAAAAAAAATAATAATAATTTAGATATGTATACGTTTAAAAACCAACCCGGGTTTTCTTCCTCCAAAATTTTGTGGTTCACCTTCATAGTTGTGTGTGTGTCACAATGGCTGTGAAGTCCGGATCTGTTGAGTCATGTTCTCAGCTGGAAGCTTAGAAGCAGCAGAACCATCAGGCATCACCATGGCGGGTGGAGGTCCGGTCATTGTCTGGTACTGTGCGTGTCCCAGAGGTTGGGTGTAGTATATTTGTGTATGAGCATTGTCAGCGTATTCATATCCATAGTTAGGATTCCCAGCTGAACCAGACTGAGGTGGGTGATGGATTTGCGAATACCCCATGAACTGCTGCTGGCTTGTTGGAATCTGGTGAATCATCTGAGCACCGCCCACACCTGGGGCTGTTGTGTAGATCCCAGCAGCCTGTCCCATCTCAGGTTTACCACCAGTAACACTTCTCATGTGGTTGCTAGGAGGTGGAGGCATCATGGTAGAGTTGGGAGGTGCTTGGAGATGGTTAGAAGACAGAGAACCTGGAGTCTCGCTAACAGTTGCAGATGGCATACTGTAGGGCCTAGGTGGGACTGGAGCAGTAACGTAATAAACAGGATAAGGCTGCTGATCCAGACGACCTGGGTGCTGGTGGAAAGACTGCTGCTGCTGCTGCAACGGTGGCTGTTGTGAAGAGTAAACCTGGATGTAAGTCTGGACAGGAAGGCCGCTAGAGGGATGGTGATGAATGTATTGAGGTGCAGCAGTAGTGTGTAGGAACTGTTGCTGCTGTTGTGGCTGAGATTGCTGCTCGAATTGGGGATGAAGGATGTAGCCTGGGTCCTGATTCTGATTCTGATTCTGATTGGGGGATAAAAGCGTGCTTGGATCGGAGGGGTTGATCATACCAGTAACAACGGTGGAAGCAGCAGAAGACATATGAGCAATTGGTTCTTGATAGACAGTAGGTCTTCGGTGAAACATAGGGTTGCTCATACTGCTATCACTGAGGGGTAAGAATAATATAGCAAACACAATCAGAAACTAACTAACTATATACACCACCATCAAACAAAACTGAGGCACATGCAAGAAGAAGAGGAGGTACCTGGAAACGGAATTGGGTGATGGCAGCTCGCTATTGGATTTGAGCTGCTGAGGCGGCAGATTCTGCGGCTGGGAACGCGGAGTGGGAGGTTTCCTGTATCCAGCAGCAGGCACGCCGTGATCGGATCTCTCATCGTCAGAGATGACCCGCGTGTGGGACTCATTTGAAACGGTCGCAGCAGGAAGCGCGATTGTGACAGGCATCGGCGGAGGTGAAGACATGGCAGCGAATCCGTCGTCCTGCTGTTGCTTACTCCCAACGTTGAAGCGTGCGAACTGCTCCTCGATTCCCAGATTTCTCTGATCTAGGACGCCGCTGGGTTCCTCAACATGAACACGAATCGGAGGCAAATTGGCTAGAGAGGGAGAGGAAGAAGTAGAGCCAAAAGAAGAAGAGGAGGTGTCCAACATGGGAGAATCAGGCAAGCAGTGAACATCTTGGCCTCCTTGCTGTTGCGGTTGTTGCTGGATCTGCTGCTGCTTGGCGCTTTTGACGGAGCCATCATCGCGTAGATCTCCTTCTCCAACATGGTCCAACCCAAGTAAACGATTGACGTTCGTGTCAGAATCAGAGAACCCTCGGTTGAGGAGACCAGCGCTGTTGAGAGCGTTGAGGAACCAATCGTCGCTCTTGGCAGAGCTCTCGAGGATCTGACCCATAGATTGAGTAGCCTCAGGCTTGGAGGTGAAGAGAAACAAACGGAGGCGCGAGGGTTTGGTGGAATTGGAGGCGGCGATCGTACGGTCGTACTCCTCGATCATGTTGTCGAGATCCTCGTCGGTAGTGACGGAGATGAGAGAGTCAAGGTCTTCGCTTGGTAGCTGGTACTTGAGGGTGAAGGAGCGGCCGTCCAGGAGCGTGTTGGAGAGGCGAGTGAGGAGAGAAGACAGAGAGGTGTTACGGTCGCCGACTACGATGCGAGTGTCGCCGCCCATGTAGCAGAGGGATTTATCGTGAGGACGAGGGAGGATATGACCGCCGTAACTGCACATGAGACGGATTTTAGAAGAGACGGTGCTTCCGCCGCCACCGCCGGAAGGAGCAGGGAGGTCATCCCAGCCATCGGTGGTGCGTGAACGAGGGGAGGAGTCAAGAGACTCGTGGTAAGATGAAGTCACATGAGCAGGTGGAACAGCTGCGGTTGCGGCGGGGATGGAGGTGGACGCCACCGCAGTGGAGGAGAGAGAAGAAGGCGGTGGTTCCATGTAATTCTATTCAGCCAGTGTGTTCCACAAAATTCGACCAAAACTTTATTATAACTAAATATTAATACTAAAGAGTTTATATAATAATTTTTTTATTAAAAAAAAAAAGTAGCAAAATTGAATTTGGGGAATCTGATTTTTCTTCTATATAATAATAATAGGTGCTGGTGTTGGTGCTGGGGCTGGTGTGCTAGTCGACGGTTCGTATGTACTAATGTAAGACTACTACAGCTGTTTTTTTTTTTCTTCTTTCTTTATTTTCTCTTTCAATTTAATTAAAATTACGGTATAACTATATATTTTTTGAAAATTTTAAACTTTAAAATTTAGAAATTAAATCATAAATCAAAATTCAAATATTAGGAATATTATATCCCAAGAGATGGGCTTAGGACTCTCTTTCTCAACTAGAATGTCTTTAGTGAGAAAGCTACAGAAACCGGGAATATTTGGTTATTTCGCCGGATTTAAAAGGATTTTTTCTGTTTGTGAAGAGATTTTGTTGGAGTTTAACCTAGTTCATCCTGGAGTCTACCGTCAATACCCAGATCTGCTGAGTTTTCACCCTATTTGGGATTTGGTATTGTCATAGTCAACTTGTTAACAACGAAGAATGGAGTATGCATTGGACAAAGCTCTTAAAGAGATGTCTCTTGAGGAAGATAGACCGATTGTGCTGCAAGATCATGCTAAGTTTAACTCGTGTGAATGGAACACGTGTAGTCTCATTGGTCGGCTTCTTTGCCCGGAGAATCAAAAGATGTCAAGCATGATCCATGAGATGCCAAGGGCGTGGCGTGTCTATAACAGAGCACGGGGAATCGCTTTGTTGAATGATCGATTCCAGTTTATTTTTGATTCCGAAGCGGAATTATCACGGGTTTTAGAGGCTGGAGCGTGGACTTTTAACGACTAGAGTATGACTCTGGATTGATGGGTTGAGAACCCTCCAAGTGACTATTTGAAGGTTCTCCCAATCTGGATCAGGCTTCGCAACATCCCTGTGAAATACAACACAACAGATACGATCAGGGAGATTGCAGGTCATATTGGACATGTTACACATGTGGCTTTCGACCCTTTGAAGCCACAAAGTCGTGGGTATGTGAGAGTCAAGGTTCTGTTTGATGTCAATCGACCTTTGAGGAATACGAAGACATTACAGATACCATCAGGAGAAACAGTAAGCATTGGAATTGAGTATGAACGTATTCGAAGGAGGTGCTATCAGTGTCAACGTCTTACACATGATAAGACTCGATGTCCCCTTAATCCATCCAATAGCCAAGGGCTAGTCAAGGGAGGTCCTAAAACATCGGGTGTACCATCAGTCCCTATTCCAAGTTGTCTTGTTCCGAGAATCAGCAAGGATGACCCCTTGTATGGTGTGTTGACGGATGCTGATGTGGGCATTGATGCAACCTCTGGCAAACCAAAGATAGCTAAAGAGGTGTTGGATGAGATGCAACAGTACTTATCAGTTGCGGATCAGGCAGAGAAGCTGATACGTATAGAGAGAGTGCGGAAGTCTGTCTGGGATTTGGAGGGGGATGCACGTGGTCAAAGCACTTTGCTCATACTAGAAGCTCCACCTACTTTCACAACAGATGTTGATAAAGGCAAAGGTCTTGTTTTCGACTTTGAGGCTGCAGACTCATCACAGGGAATTGCTGATAAAGAGGTACAGTATGCGGTGAAAAAAAGGATAGCTATGACAAGGGGATCAAATGCTTGACAATCCTTGTCTGCGGGATGAGCTTACACCGTCAATTCAGGATGGTAGTCTGATACGATCTTCCCAAGGAGTCGACATTCTAAGGTGGTGAAAGGGATAAACTTTGCATCCAAGAGACTGTGAAGTCTAAAGGATCAAAGGATGTGGAGCGAATGGTCGCACAAGAGCAGCGGAAGACTCCTGATTTACCGGTGGATCGATTCTTTGGATATTACACACCAAAGGGGATCGACAACTTGCTGGATATGACACACCAACAAGGAATGGATAGAGAGATGGATCGACAGACGCCACAAAGATCTGTGAAAGGATCTATGATAAGTCTAAATCAACCATGAACATAGATATGACACACCATGAACATGGAGTTCCAAAAATTACAAGATATCACATCTTGAAAAAGAGAAACTTCTCTGGTTTTTACTCAACAACAAAACTTATTTTTTATTCATGAATTAAGCGTCATTACGTAGAGAAGATACAACAATTTCGTCCATAACATGCAGCACAACTTGGGAATTGAAATTCAAACTCTAAAGTGCATGTAAGAGAGAGAAAAACACATAAATAAATGTTGTTTTGAGGATGGGCGAAAATCTCTCTTTTCTTCTTGATTTTGGGCTGAATCCACTTTGTTGGGCTTTTTTGATGGACCAAGATTCTAGAACAATTTGGTTTGTAGCTTAATTCAATCTGGTCTGGTCAGAATCCTCCTTTGAATGAGCGTATATCTAAATTCGCGTAAGCTAGAGATCACCTGTTTTGTAAATTGCGTAACTCCTTTATCTGAACTCTGTTTGATCTGATTCTTCTTCGAGGAGTTTCGTAATTGATCTGATCACATTCTCCAACTGGTTTCATGCACAAATTCCTCGTGGTTGAGTAGATACGTATCAAAAAAATAACACATGTCCTGACGCTTCCCATTATCATATCATAGTGATAGACTCCCGGATGAGGATCTACTCCCAAGAACACACTTTGCAAGGGCTTGATGATGAATGAACGGAATGATGATGAAGGATGGGTGAAAGATGCAGCGGAATGAAGAGATGATCGACGGAGAAGGTGAAGAGGTGGAATTGCAGCGGATTGAAGGGGAAGAACGAAGTGAACTTCTAAGAGAGATGGAGATATCTTAGACTACAAACTTGATTACAACTTAGATATGACACACTAAGAAGTAAACAAGTTGAGAAGATATTACACACTTCTCTGATCAAACAAGTAAAAAGAAGGTTTTTTGATTAAAATGTTTGATGAGAAACAAAAGAGAACTACATTGTCTTTTTATAGGAGAAGGGGGGACGAAGGAGAAGAGGAGAGAAGGGAGAAATCAATGCCTAGGAAATCATGCAATAGCATTAACAAAGTAAAGCTCATGCACAATGCCTAGGAAAATACAAAAGCAATAAATGCAAGTTTGAACAAGAGAGAAATAGAAAATGGACCAAGGCAAAAAGATGAGTCTTGGACCATGAAATGGGGTGACAAAGGGGCTTTGAAAGTGTCACATAAGCCTCATTAAAAAACTTGTCAAGAAAACCCAATGGGACAAAACTTGACTAGGGAAAAAGAGTGCATAAGCAACACTTAACCCTTTATCGAACACCCTGAGCTGTGATCATTGTTAGTATAGCTTGAGCCATGTCTTCTTGCTTATTGTCCAGCTCTCTAAGTAGACCATTGATGGCTTGGTTGAACCTCCTTGATTTTGACCTTGTTAGAGGACCCGCCATAACGATCAATGCTTCCGCAGGTACAAGCTGCTCCTCCAATGCTTCCTCTGGTTCAAGCTGCTCCTCCAATGCTTCATCTGGTTCAAGCTGCTCCTCATGTCCATGTCCTTTGGTTGAGCTGTCCATGGTCTCATCATCCTCTCCCACTTGAAAAGGCTTTGACCTCAAATCCGAATTATCTGCACAATAAGGAAGAAGATCAAAAATGTTAAAAGTACCATTTAAATTGTACTTACCTTGCCGATCGAGTTGGTAGGCGTTGTTGTTGATCCATTTGTGCACTTTGAACGGTTCATCAATCTTTGGCATTAGTTTTGGCTCTTTTTCAGCTGGAAATTGTTTACTCCTTAGGTGTATTATTAGTTGTTCTCCAACCTCAAAAATCATCCTAAAACAACCATTGGTTTTATGATCATGCATCAAAACATCTCCAATTCCGGTTCTCACAAAGACTTTGGATGAAAGAACTGATGAATATGGGGCCTCCTCTTTAGTACTTAGCTGTATAGTGACTTGGGTATGATTCATGCTCATCATGATTAATGGAAGTGGATCCGGGGGTTCTTCATGGATCAGTATGAGGCTGCTGATATCTTGATGCTGATCTTGATCAAAATCAGGTGGCTTAAATCGTTTGTCTTCCACTTTCTTTTCAATTTTTCTTGTGCGCTTCATGGTTGCTCTAAAACCTGTATTTGGCTCTCTTGACAAAGACAAGCGAATCATATCTGTGTGATCTTGGATAAAAAAATCTTTGATAATAAAAATACTTATCTTATGACAGTTTGGTATGAGCACATGTGTTGCATCAGGTGGTTCATCTTTGAGTGTTGAGAAAACTTTGACTACTTTTCCATGCTCCGCAAGATCTCCTACATCAAAAGGAAACAGTTTAGGCACATTGAAAAATATCAAACAGATATTTATGTAGTTGTTATCAAAATAGAGTTTTAGAATGGAGCATCCTTGGGCGATCGAAGTTGTTTTCCTAAGATACTTCCAGCTTCTAACTCGAAAATGATAAATCATTTGTTGGCATATATCTGGTGGTTTCTCCTTGATTTGAAAAGAACATGTTTCTTCTCCAAAGTACTTATGCTTCTTCATGTAACATGTTCCTTTCTTACACTCATGGGATAGAACAAATGCATTATACTTGAAACAGAGAAATCAAAAACATGATCTATCACAGTTGGTTTGCAAAGCTCAATGAACGGTTTAAAATCACACAACTCTTTTTCTAGCAAATGTCTCATGTCAGAAAAAGGTTTAACCATTACATGCTCAGTTTTAGTTTTAAACGGTTCCATTGCAATGCTACACAAAGAAACTCTCAAAGAAGAGTTAAATTCAAGAAACTCTTTAAACAACAAACCTTTTGGCTTAAAGAACTTTTCAAGGTCAAATGTTTCAGAAGTTGGAATCATTTTGTCAAAAACAGATTTCGAAACACAAAATTCTTTCACATTTTCTAAACCAAAACGTTTTTCATCTTGAGCAGAAATCATCACAAAATAATTAGGATATGTCCTAACCAAATCAATTTCCTTACAGTGCTTTCTTGGGTAGTCACAAGATATGGTATAGGGAGTGGGTTTGGCACAATGTTGATCTGCTCCAAATCACTAATCAATGGCAAACTCATTTGTTTTGTTTCTAGTGATTCTTCTTCCTGAATTTGAGATGGAGTCATAGGTCCAATTGGTATAACAACATCATCCTCAGCAATGAACTGTCTCTCCTTGGCTTCTTCTCCAAGCTGTTTCTCCTTGGGTCCGTCTCTGAGCTNTATCACATCTTGAAAAAGAGAAACTTCTCTGGTTTTTACTCAACAACAAAACTTATTTTTTATTCATGAATTAAGCGTCATTACGTAGAGAAGATACAACAATTTCGTCCATAACATGCAGCACAACTTGGGAATTGAAATTCAAACTCTAAAGTGCATGTAAGAGAGAGAAAAACACATAAATAAATGTTGTTTTGAGGATGGGCTAAAATCTCTCTGTTCTTCTTGATTTTGGGCTGAATCCACTTTGTTGGGCTTTTTTGATGGACCAAGATTCTAGAACAATTTGGTTTGTAGCTTAATTCAATCTGGTCTGGTCAGAATCCTCCTTTGAATGAGCGTATATCTAAATTCGCGTAAGCTAGAGATCACCTGTTTTGTAAATTGCGTAACTCCTTTATCTGAACTCTGTTTGATCTGATTCTTCTTCGAGGAGTTTCGTAATTGATCTGATCACATTCTCCAACTGGTTTCATGCACAAATTCCTCGTGGTTGAGTAGATACGTATCAAAAAAATAACACATGTCCTGACGCTTCCCATTATCATATCATAGTGATAGACTCCCGGATGAGGATCTACTCCCAAGAACACACTTTGCAAGGGCTTGATGATGAATGAACGGAATGATGATGAAGGATGGGTGAAAGATGCAGCGGAATGAAGAGATGATCGACGGAGAAGGTGAAGAGGTGGAATTGCAGCGGATTGAAGGGGAAGAACGAAGTGAACTTCTAAGAGAGATGGAGATATCTTAGACTACAAACTTGATTACAACTTAGATATGACACACTAAGAAGTAAACAAGTTGAGANGTCTAAATCAACCATGAACATAGATATGACACACCATGAACATGGAGTTCCAAAAATTACAAGATATCACATCTTGAAAAAGAGAAACTTCTCTGGTTTTTACTCAACAACAAAACTTATTTTTTATTCATGAATTAAGCGTCATTACGTAGAGAAGATACAACAATTTCGTCCATAACATGCAGCACAACTTGGGAATTGAAATTCAAACTCTAAAGTGCATGTAAGAGAGAGAAAAACACATAAATAAATGTTGTTTTGAGGATGGGCGAAAATCTCTCTTTTCTTCTTGATTTTGGGCTGAATCCACTTTGTTGGGCTTTTTTGATGGACCAAGATTCTAGAACAATTTGGTTTGTAGCTTAATTCAATCTGGTCTGGTCAGAATCCTCCTTTGAATGAGCGTATATCTAAATTCGCGTAAGCTAGAGATCACCTGTTTTGTAAATTGCGTAACTCCTTTATCTGAACTCTGTTTGATCTGATTCTTCTTCGAGGAGTTTCGTAATTGATCTGATCACATTCTCCAACTGGTTTCATGCACAAATTCCTCGTGGTTGAGTAGATACGTATCAAAAAAATAACACATGTCCTGACGCTTCCCATTATCATATCATAGTGATAGACTCCCGGATGAGGATCTACTCCCAAGAACACACTTTGCAAGGGCTTGATGATGAATGAACGGAATGATGATGAAGGATGGGTGAAAGATGCAGCGGAATGAAGAGATGATCGACGGAGAAGGTGAAGAGGTGGAATTGCAGCGGATTGAAGGGGAAGAACGAAGTGAACTTCTAAGAGAGATGGAGATATCTTAGACTACAAACTTGATTACAACTTAGATATGACACACTAAGAAGTAAACAAGTTGAGAAGATATTACACACTTCTCTGATCAAACAAGTAAAAAGAAGGTTTTTTGATTAAAATGTTTGATGAGAAACAAAAGAGAACTACATTGTCTTTTTATAGGAGAAGGGGGGACGAAGGAGAAGAGGAGAGAAGGGAGAAATCAATGCCTAGGAAATCATGCAATAGCATTAACAAAGTAAAGCTCATGCACAATGCCTAGGAAAATACAAAAGCAATAAATGCAAGTTTGAACAAGAGAGAAATAGAAAATGGACCAAGGCAAAAAGATGAGTCTTGGACCATGAAATGGGGTGACAAAGGGGCTTTGAAAGTGTCACATAAGCCTCATTAAAAAACTTGTCAAGAAAACCCAATGGGACAAAACTTGACTAGGGAAAAAGAGTGCATAAGCAACACTTAACCCTTTATCGAACACCCTGAGCTGTGATCATTGTTAGTATAGCTTGAGCCATGTCTTCTTGCTTATTGTCCAGCTCTCTAAGTAGACCATTGATGGCTTGGTTGAACCTCCTTGATTTTGACCTTGTTAGAGGACCCGCCATAACGATCAATGTTTTCTCCGATGCTTCCGCTGGTACAAGCTGCTCCTCCAATGCTTCCTCTAGTTCAAGCTGCTCTTCCAATGCTTCCTCTGGTTCAAGCTGCTCCTCATGTTCATGTTGTTTGGTTGAGCTGTCCATGGTCTCATCATCCTCTCCCACTTGAAAAGGATTTGACCTCAAATCCAAATTATCTGCACAATAAGGAAGAAGATCAGAAACGTTAAAACTACCATTCAAATTGTACTTACCTTGCCGATCGAGTTGGTAGGCGTTGTTGTTGATCCATTTGTGCACTTTGAAAGGTTCATCAATCTTTGGCATTAGTTTTGGCTCCTTTTCAGCTGGAAATTGTTTACTCCTTAGGTGTACCATTAGTTGTTCTCCAACCTCAAAGATCATCCTAAAACAACCATTGAATTTATGATCAGACATCAAAACATCTCCAATTCCGGTTCTTGCAAAGACTTTGGATGAAAGAACTGCTGAATCTGGGGCCTCTTCTTTAGTACTTAGTTGTATAGTGACTTGGGTATGATTCATGCTCATCATGATTAATGGAAGTGGATCCGAGGGTTCTTCTTGGATCAGTATGAGGCTGCTGATATCTTGATGCTCATCTTGATCAAAATCAGGTGGGTTAAATCGTTTGTCTTCCACTTTCTTTTCAATTTTTCTTATGCGCTTCATGGTTGCTCTAAAACCTGTATTTGACTCTCTTGACAAAGACAAGCGAATCATATCTGTGTGATCTTGGATAAAAATATCCTTGACAATTACAATATTTATCTTATGACAGTTTGGTATGAGCATATGTGTTGCATCAGGTTGTTCATCTTTGAGTGTTGAGAAAACTTTGACTACTTTTCCATGCTCTGCAAGATCTCCTACATCAAAAGGAAACAGTTTAGGCACATATGAAAATATCAAACAGATATTCATGTAGTTTTTATCAAAATAGAGTTTTAGAATGGAGCATCCTTGGGCGATCGAAGTAGTTTTTCTAAGATACTTCCAGCTTCTAACTCCAAACTGATAAATGATTTTTTGGCATATATCTGGTGGTTTCTCCTTGATTTGAACATAACATGTTTCTTCTCCAAAGTAATTTTGTTTCTTCATGTAACTTGTTCCTTTCTTAGCAATCATGGGAAAGAACAAGTGCATTATACTTGAAATGGAGAAATCAAAAACATGATCTTTCACAGTTGGTTTGCAAAGCTCATTGTACAGTTTACAATCAC
Organism: Camelina sativa; assembly: GCF_000633955.1. Lineage (NCBI taxonomy): Eukaryota > Viridiplantae > Streptophyta > Magnoliopsida > Brassicales > Brassicaceae > Camelina > Camelina sativa. Next base: position 293,160 of record NC_025688.1, on the reverse strand, counting down.
ACAACTCTTTTTCAAGCAAATGTCTCATGTTAGAAAAATGTTTAACCATTACATGCTCAATTTTACTTTTAAATGGTTCCATTGCAATGCTACACAAAGAAACTCTCAAAGAAGAGTTAAATTCATGAAATTTTTCAAACAACAAACTTTTTGGCTTAAAGAACTTTTCAAGGGAAAATGTTTCAAAAGTTGGAATCATTTTGTCAAAAACAGATTTTGAAACACAAAATTCTTTCACATTTTCTAAACCAAAACGTTTTTCATCTTGAGCAGAAATCATCACAAAACAATTAGGATCTGTCCTAACCAAATCAATTTCCTTATAGTGCTTTCTTGGGTAGTCACAAAGATATGGTATAGGGACTGGGTTTGGCACAATGCTGATCTGCTCCAAATCACTAATCAATGGCAAACTTATTTTTTTTGTTTCTAGTGATTCTTCTTCCTGAACTTGTAAAAAGGAATTAATTCTACTCGGTTGCTCCGGTTCCAAATGGGATAGTTTTTCAAACACCAAATCAGATTGGATAAAAGAAAGAGCACACTTAGCTTGAGGTAGAGTCATAGGTCCAGTTGGTATAGCAACATCATCCTCAGCAATGAACTGTCTCTCCTTGGATTCTTCTCCAAGTTGTTTCTCCTCGGGTCCGTCTCTGAGCTGCTCCTCCTTAGGTCTGCCTCTGAGCTGTTCCTCCTTGGGTCTGGGCTGATCCTTTCTTTCAAACTCCTTATTCTCCTTTTCTTGTTCTGCTTGCTTCCATTGTCCTCCATTAGAATCTGTACCTATCTCAACACTTTTGGGAAAAGACAAGTGCATCATACAATAATTGGAATTTTCTAAACCTTGATCAATTACTTCCTTGGATTTTGAAAGTGTAGAAGACTTACATTGCTTTGGTTCACCACATGATTCAAGCGATGACTCTAGACTTTTCTCTTGAAAGATAATCAGTTCAGGGACCTTCTTTGGTTGAGATGTTGACTTAGCCTTCATCTTCTCAAATTTAATGTACTCGGTTAACGCCTCAAAAAGATCTGACTGCGTCTTTGCCTCCACGGATGTTGGGGTTATCTTTTGGTCCGGGACTTTGGCTGGTTTCTTTTCTGGAACTGGTTGGATTATGCCATTGACTTGGGAAAAACAGTGTAGTGCTTGTGGAGCATACTTTTTCCTTAGAAGCTTCTTAAGATCTCTCCACAATGTGATATCTGGCTCTTTGTAATATAAACGGTCATCAACTTCTTGCAACCACCATTTGTAAGCGTCTCCTATGAGTTGGGTAAGTGCAAAAGCTAATCTCTCCTTTCTTGGGATGTCCTTGTAGTAGAACCAATCATCCATGTTTTTCTCCCACTCAAGATAGTCTCCTTTTCCTGCAAATTTATAGAGTTTATGAGCCAGAGAGATTTTAGAATGAATCACAGATTTAGATTTGGGAGTGTAAGAGGTTTTCTGTGGGCTGCTCCGGATTGATCTAGATGTGTCGTCTGGTGGCTTGGGCTTAAGATCTTGGTGTTGCCTTTGACGTAGAGCACTAAGCTTTTCGTCGAGCATCGTTGCCATGGCAGCTGTGATTGATTTCATGATTCTCCTTTCCAGGCTAGAGGTGGATGACTCTTCTTCTTCCATTGTACCTGAAAACAAATCAAAGATCCAACAAGTAAATAGTTCCAAAAACATGCAAATGAAAACGGATCTGGGAAAATATAAAAACGAATCCAAAAATTCTGAAATCAATTTTCAAAAATACTAGACTCCTTGATGGTTCGACAACAGTTGATTTCGTAATTTTTGAACGAGTAAAACATTTTATAAAATTCTCGCAAGATGAACGAAAAATCTGGAAAAACAAAAATGGACGATTGGAATTTCAAAACCTGGTTGCAAAGTGGCTCTGATACCACATGATAGACTCCTGGATGAGGACGGATTGTGGTGCAGCAGTAATAACAATGGGAAGCCCAGGTAAATGGCCAAAATACAGGTCGGTATTATCCAGGATTCACAGAGTTGTGCGAAGCATGGAGACAGTCACATTTCATCTTTCTACTCCTAAGGCGAATAGAGTGGCTAGGGATATAGCGTGCAGTGTCACTCGGGATGGTAGGTTCACCTCGTATTTAGCTCTGGGAGGGCCGGCGTGGCTTCATAATTGCTTAAAATTAGATCGTCGAGCTTGAACTTTCCTTCGTCTACATCTTTTGTTTATTTATGGTTTTGTTTTGTTTGCTTCCTCTGTCAAACATTTTTTTATTGTTGAAGACGATAAAAAAAAAAACTATATGTTTTGCTGTTTAGTATTTTCTCTTTTTTTTAAGGTATTCAATTAAAAAATATATACCTAGAGGGCTATTTCCAGATTAAACCCTTATAAAATCCCTTAATATTTTATTCTATTATGATCATATTCCTTTCTCTTTCTCACCCTGTTTCTTTCAGTTTTTTTTTTTAATTTACTTTTCACTTTTTTTAATAAATGATTTTTAATAGAATATCAAAAAAAAATTCACGGAAAAGTATCTTACGTTGTTAATCACACTAGATTGGAACCCCGCTACACCGTGGGTTAGTTTTTATTTTATTTTATTATTTTTTATTATAATTTAATATATGTGGTTTCGAATTAAGTTTCATAAGTTTTTGATAATTTCAATGCTAATTTTGTTGTTCTTTTTGTTATTAGTTTGAGTTTTTGATTTAAAATATTTGAAACTTGACTCCAAACAGTTTATACTAAATTATGAAATTGAATAAAACAAATATATATATATATATAACAAAAAATAAAATTAAAAAACCAATCCGGCGTAGCGCAAATTTCAACCTAGCATAGACTAACGATCAAATTTCAGATACTATTTTGACCCGCAGCTCCGTTGTTGTTACCCTTCTTCATCCACACCATAACCCTTGTAGACGACCAATAATGTCTTTGGTTTTGGTAATATCCTTGTCCGCTAGTAAAACCTCACAAGTCCATTCTCAATCCTACTCCTCCCAACAAAATATTGTTTTTCCAATAGAAGGCATATAAATCCAATTTCCTGAAACGAGAAGTTTACTGATTCGTATCCCAGAATTTAACAGTTGACCTCCAACACACCGAACTAAACCAATAAGTAAACCGGTTATCGGGACCGGAGGATCAGCTCAGAGTTGGACTCAACCTTTCGGATAAAGGCCCAATAGTGTCGAAGGTCTAGCTCAGGAGCAAAGAACTGACTACTCAGATCGCCCGGCGGCCGACCTAGCAAGAAACAAGAAACCTTCCTAATCGTGATTTGATTCATTAGGAAAGTAGCTATATTTTGTAATCTAGAGAAACATATAAATAAGGGAAATCTCCCATCTTGTAAGACCCATCGAGCAATTAATACAAAAACCCTAATTCTTCATTGTTCTTGAACAAAACCCTAGCTTGTTTTCCAAGAGATCTAAATCCTCTTTTAATTTCTAGTTTTGATCCAATTCTTTGAGAGAGTTCTTAAGTGAATTTGTTTCCCCCTTCAAACAAATTCATTATGTGAAACCCAGTTTCTACAATTGGAGCCGTCTGTGGGGACACAAAGTTCTCAAGTTACTTCTCTCTTAGATTCCTTTAAAACTCGTCAAGCAAGAAAAACCATGTCTCCAGCATCCAACAACGGTGTCATCGACGCGACTGCTCCTCAGCAAGACGACCCAGTCATCAAAGCCACCGGTTCGCAAGGTGTCACAACAGATCCATCCACCAACCCAGTTGTGCCTACTTCGCACGTCTATGTCCAACATAATCTCAGCACGTCGGGGAATCCAGTAGACGATTCGACATCACCCTCAAACAAGACAGAGGATCTCGAAGCTCCTACCCACGGAACCGAGGTGCCCGACGGACAACTACCCGTCATTGGATCTGATGCTAGACAGACTTTGACAGCGCAAACCGTGCAGCCTTTTCAGCTCGCTTCGATGGACGACCTCCAGATCGTATTCGGAATAATGTCTAAAGATCTCTTTCAGATGATCTCCGATATGAACCGCCGGTTAGATGCGGTAGAACGCCACCCACCCCCTCCGTCTCAGCAAGGTACCATGCCGCAGCAAACGGCCCGCAGGAACAGTCCACTACGTCGACAGCTGTTCAACGAACCTCCACCCTCGGCCTACCGATCTCAGAACCAGTATGTACCTTCGGTGCTAGCTTTGGAGGTGCAACCCCATATCGGACAGTCCTCCCAGGACGATCTGATGGCGGACCTCCACCTTGAACTAGAACAAATTCATTCCAAAATTTGGGATATGGGATCACTCCTCCACCGCGCCGTAAGGTCGGCTCCAGAGATCGATAAGATGTTCGAGGCCATGCAGCGGACCCCGTTCACCAAACGAATCCTGGAGACAGCCGTTCCGGCCATAAAACTCAAGCTTCCGACCTACGAAGGGAAGAAGGATCCAGTGCAATATATGACCTTGTTTGATATGTCTATATTTTGTCTCTCCTTAGCATATATTTATCATTCATTTAGCTAGGATAACTCATTGGTTTGCATCATTTTCTAGTCTTTTCTTTGCATTTTGCATGTCTAGGTAGTTCTTGCATCATCCTTGCATACATTGTGCATTTCAGAGTATTTCAGGTATTGAGGAGACGTTGGAAGCGCATCCGTCCGAGCCATGCTCCCCAGTACATCCGTCCGAGACATGCTCCCCAGCGCGTCCGTCCGAGCCATGCTCCCCAACGCGTCCGTCCGAGCCATGCTCCCCAGCGCGTCCGTCCCTGCCACGCACTCCAGCTTGTCTGATCGAGCCATGCTCCCTCGCCACGCACTCCAGCTTGTCTGATCGAGCCATGATCCCCCGCCATGCTCTTCAGCCGTCCGTCTGAGCCATGATGACATTGCATTCCATTCGACGCGCACGGACTCGATCGCACATGTCGGGAAGAAAGACGTTTGGTTTTCACACGCTTCAGGAGATTACCAAACCGACGCTTTACCTTGTCGTTTTAAGTTTTAGGGCTTTCCATGTTGGACTACTATATATACATTTTGTTAAGTCTTTGCTGAGACATTGAATCCTTTATCTCATATTGTTTTCTTTCCCATAAGGTTTTTAACCTAGCCACAAAATACGTTCTGAGACTTGTATTCCGATATCTTCGAGATTTATTCAGATTTTGCATTTGATTCCTTCTACAAAGTTGTTCATCTTATTTTTATCTACCTAATAATGCTTGTTTCAANTATTTCAGGTATTGAGGAGACGTTGGAAGCGCATCCGTCCGAGCCATGCTCCCCAGTACATCCGTCCGAGACATGCTCCCCAGCGCGTCCGTCCGAGCCATGCTCCCCAACGCGTCCGTCCGAGCCATGCTCCCCAGCGCGTCCGTCCCTGCCACGCACTCCAGCTTGTCTGATCGAGCCATGCTCCCTCGCCACGCACTCCAGCTTGTCTGATCGAGCCATGATCCCCCGCCATGCTCTTCAGCCGTCCGTCTGAGCCATGATGACATTGCATTCCATTCGACGCGCACGGACTCGATCGCACATGTCGGGAAGAAAGACGTTTGGTTTTCACACGCTTCAGGAGATTACCAAACCGACGCTTTACCTTGTCGTTTTAAGTTTTAGGGCTTTCCATGTTGGACTACTATATATACATTTTGTTAAGTCTTTGCTGAGACATTGAATCCTTTATCTCATATTGTTTTCTTTCCCATAAGGTTTTTAACCTAGCCACAAAATACGTTCTGAGACTTGTATTCCGATATCTTCGAGATTTATTCAGATTTTGCATTTGATTCCTTCTACAAAGTTGTTCATCTTATTTTTATCTACCTAATAATGCTTGTTTCAATGTTTTCTGTGTTTGCATCCTTGATGATGATTTTCGGATCTGAGTAGTGTGGTAGTTCTTAAGGATGGGATAGATTAGGTGGAGGATCTTAGGATGTAGAGTGTTTANTACATCCGTCCGAGACATGCTCCCCAGCGCGTCCGTCCGAGCCATGCTCCCCAACGCGTCCGTCCGAGCCATGCTCCCCAGCGCGTCCGTCCCTGCCACGCACTCCAGCTTGTCTGATCGAGCCATGCTCCCTCGCCACGCACTCCAGCTTGTCTGATCGAGCCATGATCCCCCGCCATGCTCTTCAGCCGTCCGTCTGAGCCATGATGACATTGCATTCCATTCGACGCGCACGGACTCGATCGCACATGTCGGGAAGAAAGACGTTTGGTTTTCACACGCTTCAGGAGATTACCAAACCGACGCTTTACCTTGTCGTTTTAAGTTTTAGGGCTTTCCATGTTGGACTACTATATATACATTTTGTTAAGTCTTTGCTGAGACATTGAATCCTTTATCTCATATTGTTTTCTTTCCCATAAGGTTTTTAACCTAGCCACAAAATACGTTCTGAGACTTGTATTCCGATATCTTCGAGATTTATTCAGATTTTGCATTTGATTCCTTCTACAAAGTTGTTCATCTTATTTTTATCTACCTAATAATGCTTGTTTCAATGTTTTCTGTGTTTGCATCCTTGATGATGATTTTCGGATCTGAGTAGTGTGGTAGTTCTTAAGGATGGGATAGATTAGGTGGAGGATCTTAGGATGTAGAGTGTTTAAGCTTTGATTGTATGATTCCCTTCTGGACTAGAGTTAGAAATACTAGTTTCTCTCTGATCAATTGGAACTAGGTTTTAGACATTTCCGCACCCAAAAGGTGTTCGATGAAATGTCTGACCAACTAGTGCCAGAGACTTACGTTCCTAGCCTAAGAGATTAGTTGTCTAGGATGTGTGTTGACGTGAATGAACTTGTTCTTCAGGCCATGCTTGATCATGTTTCTCTAGCGAGAGCTAGGTTTGGAAGTGGTTGAGTTTGAGTAGCTTTTGTCAAGAGATTGGATTAGCTAAGAAGTGATGTTCATTGTTTAGGGATGGTTTGCTTGTGGCATGTTAAACACTCTATAGACTAGGATACTCCACCGACATCAATTAGTCCCATCCTTAGGACTTCCTTCTTTCTGATTTTTATTACATTCCTGAGACTGTTTCGTTTCTTGCTTTTTAGTTCATGCTTAGACTCGTCTCCGTTTTCATTCATTTGGGTTTCTCATCATGCATTCTTGTTTCTAGCTCTGTGACTCGTTTCTGTTTTGCATTTTGACCGTTCTAGGATTGTTAGATAAAAACTAGGCCTGGGACTTCGGTTATTTTGGTGAATTCGGTTCGGTTATTTCGGTTTTTTGATTTTTTTGAGTTTTGAAAATCTTACCGAATTGAACCGAAATATATTTCGGTTCGGTTATTTCGGTTTCTCGGTTAATTCGGTTTTAAAATTTCAAAACCGAAATTAACCGAAATTTGATTAAAAATATGAAAAAATCGGATTTTTCGGTTATTTAGAGATAATTTTGGGTTTTTCGGTTTTATTTCAAATATTTCTGTTTTTTCGGTTTCGGTTATTTCGGTTATTTTAGGATAAATTTCGGTTTTATTAGTTTTTTTCCTAAAAAAATTTAAAAAATAATTAAAAAAAAAAATTCGGTTAACCGAAAACCGAACCGAAATAACCAAAATATTTTTGGTTTTTTTGAAAAAAAAAAAATGTACCGATCGGTTCAGCCGCCATAACCGAAACCAAACCGAACACCAAAAATATCGGTTCGGTTCGGTTCGGTTTAAAATCCCAGGGCTAATAAAAACACTCTCTTTGAATTGGCTTGACTTGTGAAATCTTGATTGCATCTTAATTGTTAGTAAAGTTTCCCAACTGGATTGACACCTTAAGTATTACAACTGCATAAGGTTAATTGAACCTTCTAGGATAGACACACAAAATCCTAGTATCAATTTGGCGCCGTTGTGGGGGATTCGTTTTGCTACATTTAAGATTTCCAGTCTTGCAAGATTAAGTTCTGTTACACCAATCATTCTGAGTACTAATTTGTTTTGGTTGTCTGCTTGTTTGTTTTGCATCTCAGGAACCTGTTGATAGCAACCTTGCATGCACACCAGGTCAAGAGGGCATCAGAATCTCCTTCTTGTTATCGATGACATCAATCGGTTACAACGACCACGACAAGCTCGTCAACTCACTGATCATCCCGCACCAGTCACTATGGAACAACAGAATGACCAAATCCGAGACCGCGAAACATTAGTGTTGGGGATGCTCCAAATACTCATACTCAGCGTGCTGGTATCGTCCCTCCCGCCGTGCAGAACAACAAGTTCGAAATCAAAGGCGGTCTGATCTCCATGATCCAGGGAAACAAGTTTCATGGGTTGCCTATGGAGGATCCACTGGACCATTTGGACGAGTTCGACCGTCTGTGTAGTCTCACCAAAATCAACGGCGTGAGTGAGGATGGGTTCAAGTTGCGCCTCTTCCCGTTCTCCCTGGGAGAAAAACCTTCCCAAGGGATCAATCACAACTTGGGATGGTTGCAAGAAAGCATTCTTGGCCAAGTTCTTATCCAACTCCAGAACAGCCCGTCTCAGGAATGAGATTTCTAGCTTTACTCAGAAGAGCTCAGAATCATTCTGTGAAGCCTGAGAGCATTTCAAGGGTTACCACAGCCAGTGTCCACACCATGGTTTCAGCAACGAGTCACTGCTAAGCACTCTCTACCGTGGTGTACTACCAAAGATACGTATGCTGCTTGACACTGCTTCTAACGGTAATTTCCTGAACAAAGACGTTGATGAAGGATGGCAACTGGTTGAGAATCTCGCTCAGTCTGGCGGCAACTATAATGAGGACTATGACCGCATAGTTCATGGCGACGCTGGGTCTGAAGAGAAATACAAGAAGGACCTCAAAAATGTCAATGAGAAACGATTCAGGAACTTGGCGAGCCTTTACGACAGTACCTGACCAGGTTCAAAGAAAAATACGCCAACGTTTCGGTCATGGAAGACGTCGCGATCGCCGCCTTCAAAAAGGGACTCATCCCCGGGTCCCCCTACAAGTGGACCTTAATATGCGAGAAGCCAAGGATCTAGACAACGCACTTCATCGGGGATCTCGATTTGCATACGTCGAAGAAGATGAGGAGAGGCGAGCCGCGAAAGCTCCCTCCACGCATCCAATCTCGACGAAAGAGAAAAATCGGGACAACTACCAGGAGCCCCGCAAACATCATGACCCAAGGGACCCTAAGCCTGGTGTGGTCCATGCGATTTCCGATAAGCAGACTTCGGAATCGCGAGGCGAATTATATTGCGACTTCCATATGATTTTGCAATCAAGGAAACGAGTACAATCATGAAAATCCAAAAAAAAAACTGCTGATTTGTTTCCTTATGATTTAAACTGAAGTTTGTTTTGAGGTGATGAGAATGCAAATTGCTTTTGTGTAGATTACATTGGAAGCAACTCATTATGGACCAATAACTAACAAGCCAACAATTTTTTTGGAGATTGGTGAGAGCTCTCTGCTTTGTTCCTTTTGTCTGAATTGAAAAGCTCTATGCTTTCTTGAAAAGCTCTGATTAGTCATTGCTTATTGTGTATATGTAGGTAATAGAGAGGAATACTGGAAGAGAGAAGACGCATCACAAGTCATGGCTCTTGTAAGTGTAAAAAGTTTGTTGTTGTTCTTGTTTCTTTTTGGTTCTTGTGGATTATAATACCTCTTTGGGGTTTTAAAGCTTATAGTCATCATTATGTTTAACAAGAGTGATTAGCAACTATTTTGAGGCCATGAACTTGCCAATAGATTAGTAGATTTTACTTTGTTTACCACCATTTGTTCTTCATGAGCATACGTAATTTGTTTACCACCTTGATATTACGACACTAACTAGGAGGAATCCCTTATTCGTTCTTTACTAGTCCCGATCGGTGATGGAGAGAGAATGTGGGTCGAAGGAGTTGTTCAGTAAAGAGGAGCTGCAAGAAATAAGTCAAGTCCATGTGGGAGACGATTACGTCGAGGTGATGTGTAGCTGCTCCAATCTCAAAGGTAAGACCAATTTGTTTATACTCATTCTCCACTCTTTTTGTGATATCTGTTCTACAGTTGGATTTTTACTTGCTTTCTCAGGCAGCTTTCCCAACAGGAAGGATTGTATTTCAAGAACTTGAGGAATATTATATTGTTCAGGATCATCATTGTAACCGGTTTATGTTGCAGTCACTCCACCAGCGATTGGAAAAAGAACATGACAAATGTCTATTTTTCTTCTTAATCAAAGTATGAAAGAAGCTTATTGGGTTTATAATTAATCAACGACATTTGATTCTGTCAGTTGCTCTTTTTAAAAAAAAAAAAAATATCAAAATCACCTAAAATTCAATAATCAAATCTCAAAACCCAAATCTCACCAAATCCTAAAATCCCAAATTTAATAACCAAATCTTATAAAATTACACTCAAATCTCTCAAAATCCTAAAAAAATTAAAATCCCAGTAAATCTCATAAAATATCAGAGTTCACTACAATAATAATAACTAGGTGCCGGTGCTGGTGCTGGTGCTGGGGCTGGTGTGCTAGTCCACGATTCGTATGTCTTTACTTTACTAATGTAAGACTACTACAGCTGTTTTTTTCCTTCTTTCTTTATTTTCTCTTTCAATTTAATTTAAATTACTGTACAAAACTATATGTTTTGCTGTTTAGTATTTTTTTTGTTAAAAGTTATTCAATTAAAAAAATATATATACTTAGCTCCGATCGGTAACGGCTGTTACTTATGGTTGTAAAGACTTTAACCTTAAAATTTTAGCTGTAGAGAATTTGGCTATACATGCTTTGACGGTACAAACTTTAACTGTTAAAATTTGATTGGTAACAAACACTTTTAAAGCTATAACTGTTACTTATATTATTAAAAAATTGAAATGATGATAATAAAAATAAAATTAATTATTACTGAAATAGATCTTAAAAGAAAAAAGAAAAAAATAAGAATAAATATTATATAAAAATAAAATATGTAAAATATATATATATAAACTTGTGGAGAGTTTTATTATTATTTCAATCATCATAGAAAATAAGAAAGAGAAAAAATAACTTCACCTTTTATTTATTTATTTATTAACAGCCAAAAAAGTCTCACATTTTGTGGCTTTAAAAATTTGTACGTACAAACTAAGAAAATGGACAGTTAGACTTTTAAGGCTTTTAAAAATAATAAAGCAATGAAAGCATGATTGGTAAAATTTTGGCTTTAAAACTTCAAATTAATTTTAAAGTTTTTAAAGTCTCTCCCAATAAGAGCCTTAGAGGGCTATTTCCATATTATATCCATACAAAATCCCTTAATATTTTTATCCTATTATGATCATATTCTTTTTTCTTTCTAACCCTATTTCTTTCAGTTTTTTTTTAAATTTATTTTTCACTTTATTTAATAAATAATTTTTTATAGAATATCAAAAAAAATTCACGGAAAAGTATCTTACGTTGTTAATCACATTATCATATATGAAAAAATTTCAAAATAAATAGATAGAAAATTAATTGTTGAAAAATGATTTTTTTCCAATGATTACTATAAGTGTCATTAACAAAATCAACATATAACCTTTAACAAAAATTTACATATTGTATAATGCATAATCGATTATGTAGATTCTTCGTCAATTAGTATAATCCTACTATATTAATTGGGAAATACAAATATAAAACTAACTTTATAAAGTGTAAAAAATTACGTTGTCATACCATTGGTTTTAAAGGAAAATGTTTAATTTTTTTTAGTAAGGATAAAAATGTAATTTAGATATATGACAAACATAATCTTTTAAATAATTATTAGTTTCCAAAAAAAAAATTCTCTTTTTAATTAATTATGGGCGAAAATTATTAATTAATTTTAAAAAACTGTAAACCAATCAAAATTTTTAAAAGTAAGATTTTTATCTAAGTATACAAATTATTATTTTAATAACTAAATTTGGAAGACTTTGTTAAGATTTTAAATTATGATTCTCTTATCATCTTTCTTTTATTTCATATACAAATTGTTTTGAATTATCATAAAATACTGATGATAAATAAATATGTATATTTTTTCTGCATATGTTGTGATTTGAATTATTAAAAACGAAGACATATAACTCAATCTATGATAAAAAAATGGTGTTTTTAGTGTTCCACATCGACGGGTTGGTAAAACCAAAATTATGTGATTAATAAAATAATAAATTTTATTGGCTCATAATTAAAATATAATAATTAATACTTTAAAATAATTCACAAAATAATGATGTAAATACAACCGACAAACAATATAAAATGATAATATACATCAAATAAATTAAATTTCTATAATATTCTAAGATAATTAGTATTTAAAAATTATATGTTGATTTACCAAACAATTGCAATATTAAAAGTAAATAAACAATTGCAATATTAAAAGTAAATATTGTCACAAACAAAATAATTTTTTTGAACAACTATAACAATAACTTTTATTATTGTATTATAATTTTTGGAGAAAATGTTGATCCGTGCTTTATAGCCCCTGACATATTTTAGTTTATGAGTTAATCTAGCTAGATTTTAGGAATAAGAGTTTTCAACAAAATCAACATATTATACAACCCAACATGTGAAACTATTAATCCAGAAAAATACCATTTCATGCATGATCGATTATGTATATTGTCGGTCAAACAATAAAGAAATTTTTTGAATACATACCTTAAACTTAATAGGGAATTTGAAATCTATACTAAATTTTAAGTCTTTGAAATATACCTTATGTATTGCAATAAATGACTATTTTGTCTTCAATTACAAATTAATTAAAAATAAATACAATATAATTAAATTAATTCATAAGAAAATATTATTTTTTAAAAACATTATGTAAACTAGATATTCAGAATTGTGCTAAATTGTTTTTAGAAAATGATGAATTGATTTATTATATATAATATTAATCCATAACTAAAAGATTAAATTCAAATAAAATAAATAAAATATGCCCTTGATAATAATTAAGTAAACGTTAAAAAAAACCACAAAATAATTAAATAATTTATGTTAGAAAATTATTTAAACAAATTACTGTTTATAAAGTTTATTATGGATAATATTAATCAATAAAAAAATTAAAATTCACATAAAGAAATAAAAATGTGATTTTATAAAACATAAACAATACAAAAAGGACAAAATCATAGTTATATTCTTTTCTTCCCATCGCCGGCTCTCACCTTTGTGTCCTCTCCGTCATCGACTACATTTTCCACCGTGGTTAATTTCATCTCATAGTTTTGTATTTAAGGCAGGTGATAAAGCATGTATGGGTTTTAATTGGGGTTGTGTTTTAAATCTGGGTTTCAATTGGGATTTAAGAAAATTATTAAGTTTAATAAAATAATAAAAAAATTGTGAGCTTTTAGAAAATAAATCAATAGTTCAAAAAATCGAATATATAACAAACCAATTAATAATAAAAAATCAACTTTTTGAATATAAGTCAACAAAGAAAAATCCTAAATCAGCAGGAATAAAATATAAGTCGACAATTCAAAAAATTAATCATATTAATAAGTCAACTTAAAATGAAATAAGTCTACTAAGACCAAACAAATCGACGGGAGAAAATATAAGTCAACAAACAAAACAAATAAGTCAACATCATCAAAAGTCGACTATGTAAAAAAAACAATCAAACAAAAAAAAGTCGACAATTTTAAAATAAATCGATGGAAAATAATAAGTCGACAAAAATTAAACTTAAGTCAACCATTCAAAATACCGACCTTATTAATAAATCAATGTAGAATGTAATAAATCAACAATAAATAAACAAATCAACAGAAAACAAATATAAATCGATGAACAAAAAAATAAGTCAACTATTAAAAAATCGACTATGTTATAAATTCACTAGCTATAACATAAGTGGAACAACCTGACCCATTTTTTATATAATAATATAATATATAATTAAGCATCTCATACTACCTAGTTAAACCAATCAAACCATAGTTCAACAATAAACCAACAACAACCAATATGCACAACGGAAACGTACCAACAATACAAAACCAACATATCATCAATACAATAACATTCTTAACCATTCTAACCAACAACCTAACATAACTCTATCTAAGGTTCCCACATCAACAACATAACCATAACATCGTAACCAAGACCCTAGATCATCCTCCTCCTCATCGCCATGATTCCACGTCACATACCTGGATACCACAAACAACAATTGAGATGTGTAAGTTATCATAAATACTTAGTGAGACAATTCTCCCATCTACTGGGCTATACACACAAGCAACTGAGAAACCATTGTTTAACAAACAACAACCAAATACAAACAAACCAGGAAAATAAGCATCAGCCGACTGCTGAACAGGTTGGTGTCGACCGACACCCTCTAGTGTCGACCGACACTGGCCACTTGGTGTCGATCGACACCGACTCCGCAGACACGATCTGCATGAAGCCGAAAGTCGAAGAACCGTTTCTCATCTCCTCCAAATCGTCTGAAACTCATCCAAAAGTTTTGGAAACACATAGGAACCACATCCCAACCACAAACATACAAGAAAACACCACAAACAACAACAAATCAAGCAAAAAAAGGATTCTCAGGCTTAGATCAGCCATGGTCATGCACTCACCTCTTTTGTAGAAAGTTTCTGACCCAACAACGACGAATCCAACCCTTAGAAGCCTTCTCCTTTGTTCCTAGCACAAGATCTCCACTCCATAGGAACAGATCTCACCAAAACAGCTTAGAATCTCTCCAAAAAGCCTCCAACTCTCAAGAACACTCTTTTCTCTCCATTATCTCTAAAAACTATGAAACAACGACAAAATAATACCTTCCAAAACCCTTTTCGTCGACTTCTCACTTAAATAGACCGGTTCTAAGGTTTCATCAACCCAAAGTGGTCCAAATTGACGATTACAACAAACTTGCAGAACCATAAATCAATGGTGTCGAACGATACCACCTTTGTGTCGACCGACACCACCCTTGTGTCGATCAACACCCATCCCCAAAACTCACATTTTTGGTTCACGGATGTTATAATAAGTCAATTGTTTTAATATAAGTCGATGACGAATATAATGAAGTCAACAGAAGTCAAAAATAAAACGATTGTTCAAAAAATCGACATTATAAATAAATCAACATTCATTAAAATAAGTCTAAAATATTGATATATATATATATATATAAATATTATAAATAGTATAATATTGAATTATTTATCTTTAAATAAATTTAAATCTAAATAATATCAACAAAAATATTTCAATTCTTTTTTATTCAAAATTTTTAAATCAAAAATTTATTCATGTGGTCATTATTTAAAATACAATAAATACGTTTATATTATATGTTTTATTTATTAAATATTATAAATTTAACAATTTTTAAAAGTAATTTGTTTTTAAAGTTGAATTATTTTTAAATATAAATTTAGTTTTTATCATTTTTATTTAATTCTTAAAATTGTTTAATAATAAGAATATTTCTGTCAATTTTCATTTCAAAATGTATAGTTTTCAAATAACTATAAGATTAAGTGCAACTTTTAAATTTCTTTTAAAATTTAGTATATTCTTAATAATGTCTCAACAATAAATATAAATTTAACTAGAATTGGGAATTAGTATTTTTCATATATAGTATTAAATATAAATCACAGTTTTTCGTATAAATCGAGCTCTAATTCAAGAAAAATGTTTGTAAAATGCAAAAAATATGTTGCATAATAATCATTCAGATGGCGATCATAACTATCATAATATTTTTAGTAAGTAGAATATTTATTTTAAACAAAAGAAATTAATTGATGGCAATTTAGTTTTGTTACCAAGGAAAAGATATATATTTGTTACCAAATGTATATTATACAGGGTCGACCTCTTTTCCTCAAATACTTGTATGAGGTTTTTTAAAAAATAGGAGGATTTGACAATACAACAATCCCCATCTTGCATTCAACAAAAGAAAAAAAGACAACAAATTGCAACTGAAAACGTCGGTTATTATATCTGCATACCCATCATCCTATTCTATGGGCCAAATACGAAGGCGGAGCCATCTCACTCAGTATGTGACGTCGTGGGTGGAGAGAGAGAAGAAGAGAGAGTATAAAATAAGGTACGACGCAGTTTTCACGACGTTTTGGATTTTAAAAAAATAATCTATAGTTTAAAAGTAAACTATCAGCTTGACACGTCAGCACCCAAAAGAGTGACATGTGTACTCTTCCTTCCAACAAAATAAATGAAAACAAATCTGGGCCTAATTATAATGTAGCCCATTAGTGTCAAACCACTCACAGTCCAGCTGTACAGCAAAAACTTTGGCTTCATACAAGTGATCGGCTGGTCAAATTAAAAACAAAAAACAAAAAAAATAAAAGCTCGAACAGTTTTTTTTTTAAATCTCAAATTGTCGATTTCCTCTTCGTCTTCTTCGCCATGAAACCATGGTCCGACTTGATCAATCATGCTTCATTTCTTCTACTTCGTTCCACCATAATCCAATTGATTCTGCTTCAAACCTTCTTAGTCTAGCCTACAATCTGTTTACCGAGCACTCAACCGTCAGCCATAAAAAAAAAGGGGTTATATCAACGTGTTGTAATTTTGTTTGGGTATATTCTATAATTCTGTAAAACCATATATGAGTGTTATTATTTTGTTTCCGTCGCTGGCGTTTCGACCACCCTCCGCTCCGCCGTTGTCTTCGGCGTCCTTCCTTCTCTTACCTCTATCGATCTCTCTGTGAGTTTCCGATTCACTGAAACTTGTTGAGATCGTCTTTAAGCCACCTCAACACTTAAGACTCTGCCACGTGTATTCTGCAGCTCACTTTCTGGTTTTTTTTAAGTGTAGATTCGCCGATGACGGCTAATCCAGGAATGGCGTCGCTTGTGACGCAGCGGTGGTGCTGAGCTTCGAGTCTCCTATTTCTCTCCTTGTTCGTCCAATCTTTGTCAGTGATTTACTGCAGTGGTGAAGATTGCTATGCTCTCCTTGGGTTTGTATTTCTTGTTCCGCTAATCGTTTCGAAACTCAGATTTCAAAGTTCCCAATGTTTTCTCTTGATCTGTTTGCATTGTATTTGATTTGATCTTGGTCTTAATTGTTTTAAATTGCTGATTTAGATGTACTGGTTTCAGTCATCTAGATTAGAATCTGGATTCTGAATCGAAGAAACCTTTGTGAAACCGAACAAAATGAGTAGAAGCAAAAGATCCTTTATTGGTTTTTGTCAGCTGACATCTGGGTTGTTCTCTTCTTATTGGTCTTTATTGCAGTTCAAGCACTTCAGGTTTTGTATACTTCACTTAATAGTCCTTCACAGCTAACCAATTGGAAAAATGGTGGTGGTGATCCATGTGGAGAGTTATGGAAAGGGATTCCTTGTGAAGGCTCAGCAGTTGTCACTATGTAAGAAAATCAGCTTTTCAACTTTTTAAAATTTCCACTTGCATGGATTTGATTCATTCTGGAATGTCTTATGTTTGTTGTTGTCGTGATTGGAACAGATATATATCGGATTTAGGAGTCTCTGGCACTCTTGGATACTTGCTTCCAGACTAATGTCACTAAGAAAATTGTATTGTCTTTGGAATTTTACTCTGTTTTTCTGTTTGTTTGATCTTTGTGTGTTTTTAAGATTTTGATTTAACAACTGTGGTCTTCTCTCTCATTTTGGTTACAGGGATGTTAGTGGTAACACCATCCATGATACACTTCCATATCAATTGCCACCGAATCTCACAAGCATGTAAAGATGTGTTTGTTCTTATAGTATTTACTCACAGTGTTCACTTTCAAACTAACAGTTGAAAGAAATTATAATGCAGATATCTGTCGAGAAACAACCTAAGTGGTAACCTTCCATATTCCATATCTGCAATGGGTTCTCTTTCGTATATGTGATTTTGCTATTATAGAACCATAGATTGTGAGAACTAGTATACTTCTTTTTTGCTAGGTATTAAACTTTGAAATGTTACTGTCTAGACATGTAAGTGGCAATTCACTTTCAATGTGGACAGGAGATATCTTTGCCAATCATAAGTCACTTTCAACCTTGTAAGATCTCTTTATCATAGACGTCATAGTCATCACTGCCAGTTTCTAGGTAAAGAGAATACATTTGGATGGCTTATAAAATAATCGGTGGGTCAGTCTCAGGCATGAAATTCTAGCAGAGGAGGTATCACAAAATAGTTGGCTTTGCCTTTCTTGTGCTGAAATTTGAATTTTTATGGGTCAAAAATTAATGATATGTGGTGATGTTACGCAAGATTGTAGGCATGGCAAAGCGTGGTTGTGTGGGGAATTGTCACAACGATGGTGGGTTTTGTTCTATAATCTCTTTTCTTATTCAAATGCGTATCAGTAAAAATACATCGCTTGCTTTGTTACTTAAACGATTCATACCATGTAATCCCCTTCCTTAATATATTTCCTCATATGCATCCTAAAAACTCTAGAACGTAATTTGCCTTTTGAGTGGTTCTGTAATTGGAGTGTTTGCTTGGGTTTTTCAGTTACTTATCAAAAAATTGAATCGTTTTTGGATACTTGCCTTGTGATGAATAATTTGTTTTCCTAACATAAATATTTCAGTAAATACAACTTAGTCGTATATACGTTATCAGTAATGCTAATTAACAAGAAATTGGAAAGGGCAACATTTTAAAAAATAAACTCTTCAGAATCGAGCGTCATAACGAACGAAACGACAGCCAAATTTTTTAGACGTGGGAAAAGTATTTAAGATATATAAACAAGTGCCGTGGTATTTTCCGGGGCAGGCCATAACTGCTCAATTAACGCTTTGCCAACAAAGCTCTTTTTCAAATTAACACGCCCATTTAGTAACTAACATTTAAGTGACTGTATGATCTCTTAAATTTAAATGATACAGCCGAGTTTGAGTAACAAATTATTACAATCGCAATAATTATTTTAACGTTAATAAAGTTCATAAAAACGAGAACCCAACTTTTAGAAACTCAATAATCGGGTATATTTAACCTTAGCATCAAGAAAAAAATTTAATATAGTATATACCGTGTTAAGAAACTGAATATTATTTTGCGATAATGTTATCAACTCAAATAGGAAAACACTAAAATCTCTCTTTTATTGCTACGGATCGTAAACTCCTTGCTCATCAAGCATTTTCCATGTATAAATATCAACTTCACAAACAAAACACAACACACTACCAAAACCACTAATATGACGGTTTGTTGTTATACAGCAGGACATCTTATCAACATGACGGTTTGAATTAACATTAGTATAAATATAAAATATTATTAATTTGGTTTTGAAACACGGGTTAAATCTTTATTTAATTATTTTGTCAATACCACTAATATAAGAATATTAGACATATTAAATCAGGGTAATTTAACTAAAATTTTGTAAAACAATTAAATCATTGGTAAAATTGTGACTTAATCCGACAATAGCTTATAAATTACATATTTATGTATTTATTTCCCCTATTATTATTCTAATAACTGACAATCCAAACAAAATTATTATTTAATTAAACAAAACAAACTAAATATAAAAAACAAAAAAATTAAAATGTTATTATTTTTTAAAAAATTGTCCTGCGGTACACCGCGGGTTATAATCTTGACTGTCTTTTTTTCCTCATCAAATAAAATTTATAGCGTGCAGCATTGCACATACGTGAGATTAAATCTGTTTCTATAGTGTTGTAAACTTGTAAAAAGTTGAGGATTAAAAAAAAAAGAGATGCACCCAGTTTTAAAAGGCCACCCCACCTACTGGACCCACTCTGTAACGTATTTACTCCAAGTCTCCAACTAGCCGTACTCTTTTCTTTTCTTAAACTCATAATAATTCGTTTTCGGTTTTCTGTAGTTATTTCTACCCTAATGCAATAAACAATAGCATATTATTGCATGAAATATGATTTCAGAAATACAACAAAATAAAAATAAATAAGAAGCTAACAAATATTACTCTTATCTGTAACTATTAAAATCAGTAGTATTCCTTCTATATCAGTCCTTACACAACTATTATTAATCACACACAGACTACAAATATATTATTGGTTGGTAAAAAGATAGCTAGCTGCAAAGGAAAATACGAGGTCGTTCTCGNGGTCCGATCAAGTGCTCCACAAACTCATGTTCGAGTTATTTATTAGTTCAACCATAGATTTGTTTGAAAGTCCATCGACGTCACGTCCGAATCAAGTTGCCATGTCTGTATATGCAGACAAGAGTTGTGAGTATGTGACTTTTCGACCCTCTCTCATTACTTACTTCATCAAGTCTCTGGGCATCCTCCCCCCCCCC
>NC_025688.1:265233-272311 GCF_000633955.1 Camelina sativa | reverse complement strand
CACACACAAAAAAAGCAAAAAGTAGTTTCCACTTTCTTCGTCAATTGTGATCCGATTTTTGATTCTTTCCTATTTTCTACCCAATTTTAGATTCTTTTGGTTGCTATTGTGATTTGTGCGTTTCGAAGAAAATGCCGCTGGTATAGGGAGGGAATGGCTGGGCTTCCAAAATGATATATGGGCCGGGTATCAAAGTTTGGAAAATGGATATGACTCACAATCATCTCTCGAAAATAAAATTTAAAAGATGTAGTAAAAAGGAAAGGAGAGCAGTACTGAAGAAGGCCCATATGAAGGAAGGCCCCATGTTCAGATTTCCGAAACTTCCAAAAACATGCGGGGGGACCCACCACATCACGCGGATGAGAAGAAGGCCGGATTAGACCGACGATTAACTGAAAAGTCAATCAAACATACGAGTTTCTTTCTTTCTTCAACCGTCGTCGTCAGGTGGAAGGGAAACAAATATACCTTTTTTTTTTTTTTTCAGCAAATGAAATTTATTCAGAATAAAATCTGTTCCAATAACCATATAGGAGGATTGCAAGAATCTAAATAAAAATCTACAGTATTACATCCCAACTTAGCTAACAAATAGGCAATCTCATTGTTTGTGCTATGAATAAAGAAAAAGGTTACATGAGAAAAGGTTCTTGAACAGAGTTTGATATCTTATAGGAGACTATGAATGGAGACATCTTGTGTATTTCCATTTAGACAATCAATTAACGTTTTGCAGTCTCCTTCAAAACACACATTGGTGAATCCCTTAGCAGCAATTTGTTGAATGGCTAGTAGTAAAGCTTGTGCCTCTCCCTCATTCGTATTTCAAAGAACACTCGAACCCCAATAGATTGCTTCTCCGAGATGGTTGCGGATTATCCATCCACCAACTGTTTTCCTTGTATCTGTTCTGAGACTCACATCAAAGTTACATTTCACCAATGGAGATGCTAGTCGCGTCCAATGAGGATTATAAGACTGGTCTAAAGAAACTGAATCATATGCACGAGGTGGTTTTGACTTAATCCATTCAAAAACATCAGCCTTAGATTGAGAAACGATTCGATAATGATCACAAGCAATATTTTGGAAGATGAAATTGTTACGATCCTTCCATATGTTCCACATAAGCCATAACGGTAGTAGCTTCTGTTCCTTGAATAATGATTGATCATCAAACAAATTTAATAAAGCCGAAATATTGAAATCACAATCTGTGTTATGAAAGGATGGTAGAGATGGCTGGTTAGTTAAGTCCCAAACCAACTTTGATGCAGGACATGTGAATAGTGTGTGATTAATAGATTCATCAGCGCTATGACAACGTTGGCATAGTGGACTAATGGCAACACCCCGAGAGACAAGTCTTGTAGTTGTACCTAATGATTTAGATAAAACATTCCAAAGAAAATGTTTTATTTTTGGTAAAATTTGTAGCTTCCATATTTTGTTTTTCAATTCAACAGAACCATGGGGAATGGGAGGGTCATGAACCGGGAAGGAGAGGTCATGTGTAGCCAACCAATAACCAGACCGAACAGGGTATTCACCAGAAGCATTATAGTGCCAAATGAGTTTATCTTGAGTGTTATATTGGGGAATGTAAATTTGTTTCAAAGCATCGATATCAGACGGTATAACCATATTAACAATTGCAGCTGTATCCCATGATTTGATAGAACTAGTATCATCGATGAGAGATGAAAGCAAACCCGTAGCATGAGGGTCAATGGAGCATATAGGCCGTGGGGGATGCTCATCAATAACATTATCCACATTGAGACGTATTGTAGAACCATCACCAACACAAACTCATACTCCTTTTTTAAGCAGGTCTAAGCCAGTAAGGATGGATGACCAGCCATAAGATTGCATTTTTTTAGGCGTGGCATCAAGAACCGAAGTATCAGGAAAGTATCTAGCTTTCATGACTTTAGCAAATAAACTGTTAGGACATGTAAGGATACGCCAAGCTTGTTTTGCTAACAAAGCATCATTAAACTTAGCTAAATCTCAAAATCCCAAACCACCTTCCTTCTTAGAGTATTGAAGCCTTTTCCAAGCAATCCAAGGAATGCTTCTAAATGCAGTTGATTTCTTCCACCAAAAGTGCATCAGTATCGATTCTAGTTCAGAGATGAGTCCAAGAGGTAATTTGAAACAGGACATAGCATAGATCGACATTACAGCTGCAACCGACTTAAGCATAACTTCTTTCCCAGCAGGTGATAAAAACTTACCACTCCAATTTGTCGTACGTTGTCTTACTCGTTCAACAATGTATTCAAACATTTCTTTTTTCTTTCTACCAAATTGTTCCGGTAAACCAAGATATTTACCTCCACCCCCTTGATTTGGTATTTCTAAAATTCTTTTCATAGCAGCTTGACGGTGACCAAAAACTCGAGAACCAAAAGTGATAAAAGATTTAGAGCTATTGATTATTTGGCCTGAGTAGTATTCATAAACATCAAAAACATCTTTTAAGGCCTGACAGTTACGATTATTTGCTCTGCAGAAAAATAAACTATCGTCTGCAAATTGTAGGTGAGTTATAGGTGGAACTCCATTGCCAATTTTGATTCCTTGTAAGCATTTGGAGGACACTTGAGACTTAATGAGATAACTTAAAATGTCTGCACACAGTATGAAAAGATATGGAGAAAGTGGGTCACCTTGTCTTATCCCACGACTCGGCTGTACCTTCCCATATGGTGTACCATTTACCAAGACTGCGTATTCAACTGATCAAACCGTAGCCATTATCCAGTTAATCCAAGTAGTTGAAAAACCAATTAATTTCATTGTAGTTTCCAAGAAGTTCCATTCGACCCGATCATATGCTTTACTTACATCTGTTTTCACTGCCATATAAGTTTGCGAAACTCATTTCCTTGCTTTGGGAGAGTGCATTAGTTCGTAAGCAATCAATATATTATCAGTGACAACACGTCCTGGAATGAATGCAGCTTGAGAAACAGAAACGATAGAATCCAAATGGCATTTTAACCAGTTGACCAAACACTTAGAGATAATCTCATAGATGACATTACAAAGTCCTATGGGTCGATAATCAGCAAGAGTTTCTGGCTCTGTATTTTTAGGGATCATACATATATTTGTGTTGTTAATTCCAGGTTTCATGTATGCAGTTGTAAAAAATTCTTTAACCTCCTTGGTTATATCCTCACCCACCACATCCCAGCATTGTTTGTAAAATCTAGCTGTTAAACCATCTGGACTGGGTGCTTTATCATCACCAATAATTGAGAGAGCCTTAAAATTTTATTCAGATGAAAACTCCTTCGTCAAGTCATCATTCATGTCATGTGTGACAGTTGGTATGAAGTCAGCAAATTCCAATGGTGAAACCGAGTGATTCGTTGTAGAATACATGTTTTGGAAGTACTCTTCCGCATGATGTCCAATAGTTGTGTCCCCACTAAAAACGTGCTCTTGATCGTTCTTGATCGAAGTAATATAATTCTGAGCAAATCTATTTTTAGTAGAAGCATGGAAAAACTTCGTGTTTCGATCACCAACATGGAGCCATAAGTTTCTACTTTTTTGTTTCCAATAGATCTCTTCCTATCTGTAAGCCGAGTTTAATTGTTGTCTCAATCTGGGTATCATAATTTTGTCTGACCTATGTAGGCTTGACAATGCTCTTTTTAAGCGATATTGAAGCTCATCTATTTGTTTAGCAGAGTTTAAATTGCTTCTTCGTTTACATCGAGCCATATAAGTACGGCATTGTCGTATTTGATCCATAATGGTATGATGACGTTGTTCTTTGCAAACATTCCATCCCTCTTTAACATAACTTTTAAAATTTGCAACATCCAGCAGACTCTTATCAAAACGAAAGGGTTTCCGTAGAATCAGATCATGCCAACCAAAACGGAGCACCATATGTCTGTGGTCAGACCCATTAAAGTCAAGAACTCCGCTTCCCCTCTTGGAAATATAGCAGACCATTCCGAATTCACCATCACTCTGTCAAGGCAACACTTGACAGTGTAAGAATGACGTTCACCAACCCATGAAAACCTATCTCCCGTAAACTTTATATCCCATAGATCACAGTAGGACATCATTTGTCGAAAATCTCTAAAAGTCAAATTTGCTCGCAAAGGTCCACCAATTTTTTCATTGTTAGAAAGAATCTCATTAAAATCTCCAACCAAAACCCAAGGACCATCTTTAGATTGTGATAAGTGTTTCAGGTAATCCCAAAAATAATGTCTTTGATCTTGAACAGGATAACCATAGACACAAGACAAATAGAACTGAAAGTTATAATACTTAAGCGAAAGGGTTTCCATAGAATCAGATCATGCCAATCATAATTCTGTCTGACCTGTGTAGGCTTGACAATGCTCTTTTTAAGCGATATTGAAGCTCATCTATTTGTTTAGCAGAGTTTAAATTGCTTCTTCGTTTACATCGAGCCATATAAGTACGGCATTGTCGTATTTGATCCACAATGGTATGATGACGTTGTTCTTTGCAAACATTCCATCCCTCTTTAACATAACTTTTAAAATTTACAACATCCAGCAGACTCTTATCAAAACGAAAGGGTTTCCGTAGAATCAGATCATGCCAACCAAAACGGAGCACCACATGTCTGTGGTCAGACCCATTAAAGTCAAGAACTCCGCTTCCCCTCTTGGAAATATAGCAGACCATTCCGAATTCACCATCACTCTGTCAAGGCAACACTTGACAGTGTAAGAATGACGTTCACCAACCCATGAAAACCTATCTCCCGTAAACTTTATATCCCATAGATCACAGTAGGACATCATTTGTCGTAAAAGTCAAATTTGCTCGCAAAGGTCCACCAATTTTTTCATTGTTAGAAAGAATCTCATTAAAATCTCCAACCAAAACCCAAGGACCATCTTTAGATTGTGATAAGTGTTTCAGGTAATCCCAAAAAATAATGTCTTTGATCTTGAACAGGATGACCATAGACACAAGACAAATAGAACTGAAAGTTATAATACTTAACGTTTACATCAATGATCCTAGCATCTTTAGAAATTAAAGATACAGAAACATTGTTCTTCCACAACAAAGCCAAACCGCCACTCCTTCCACAAGGGGGCACAATAATTACATTAGTAAATCCTAAGGAATAAGCAAAGTCAACAACCATATTACAGTTATTAAAAGTTTCAACAAGAAATAGCATATTAGGTTTATAGATACAACAAATACTATGTAGTCAAGATTTAGTCATAGATGCGCCAAGGCCTTGGCAATTCCAGGAGATGATCGTCATGGACACAGTGGGGGTACCGGGCCCCCGTGCCTCTGTCGATCTCATTTGTTGCAGAGCAGGAACCAGCAGACTCAACCCGTTCTTTCTTTCGTAGCTGGCACAGGACCGCCTGATCTTCAACAGCTTCCCATTGTTGGTAAAAAGCTTCAGCTTCCACCCTTTTGCGTTTAGAACTTGTCATACAGGACTCAAGAATCAGACACTTTTCCTCATGAATGGGGGAGAAGGTTTCTATGAACTGCTTACTAAACTTGGCATGTAAGTAACGAAGTCTTTCAGCCGTAAGTTCAGTATCCTCAAAAACACTTGGGGACGCACTTTGAGCGGATGAACTCGGGCCAGCACCCGGAGTCGAGGAGTGATTCTGTAATCCTGGTATTGCTTCAAAAGGATCAATAGTCTCGAAAGTATTGCCATCAGACAGGACATCACGCTCAGCCTGAGGACCAGCCATGTTTTCGTCATTGTCATGTGGCGGTTCCTCTTGATAGAAATCAGCATCCTCATCATTCAGGTCACAGTCAGCAACATCATGTTTGAGAGAACCACATTTAGCACAAAACTTACAAAGCCTCTCGAAACGGTACTTAATGATTGTGTTATCTCCCACAGTGAATTGAAAGTTACGCTTGAATCTTAAAGGTCAGTCTACATTCCAATCTATGCTAACCCTTACAAATTCCACCATATGAGCATTTTCATCAAAGTCTACCGTATCCACTGGTCCTAACTGATCCCCAACATACCTGGCCATATCATTGGAGAGATAAAGCAGTGGAATCCCTCGAATCTGTATCCAAAAGGGGATTATCTTCATAGTCTCCTCAGTAATGTTTGGATGCCATCGATGGACCGTCAACATCCATTCGTTGAAAGACCAGGGGTCGCGACGTAAGACCATGTTGAGAGATTCCTCCGATTGAAAGACAAAAAGAGCCTTTCCCGGCCCCAAGATTCTCCCAACGACGGTACCTTCAACACGCCAAATTCTGGGCATATGTCCAATCAAAGCCCTCAAATTCTTCTTGTGAGGGTTCACCGTAGAGACCACCAAAGCATACCGGTTAGCGGTAACTGATTTTGCAATGAATTGCGGAGGCAGTGGGATAGGGGCATCAGATATGCCCAAGTCCAAATCTTGAAGGGATTTTCTGATGTAATCACTCATTCTCAACGATAATGTGAAAATAACCAGAGATGATTGATTAGAGAACAATGATAGAAGAGAAGAATTGCCGGGAATGATGAATTTATATAGGCTTGCCCATGACGGTTTCCTCGAACGGTTATTCAACGAGATAAACGGACAAAAGAAACTGTCATATAACCGTTTAGACAGAAAGACACCGAAAGAAGTTACAGATTTAGTGACACAAACTTCAATCGGACCAAAACTTCGACTAGAATAACAGAAAACAGACCGTTCTGCAAATCGCAGAGAAAATCGCCCCCAGAGTGAAGCGACGCCATTTTACCAAACGTATATAATTACGAACTACTATTTTATTTGTACAAATATACCTTTTGAAGATAGAAAAGAAAAGAAAAAGAGATATTTTGAAAATTTAACGAAAACACAAACGCGTCTTCTTCTTCTTCTTCCTCGCTTATCTGTTCCTCTTTTAAAGTTTTTATAACACACAGTCATCGCACCAGATCAGATTTATTTCGTCTGCGTCGTCTCTTTTTTTTTTTTTTACTCCTAATAAGTTTCGATCCACATTCCTTTTTTTTTTTTTTTTTTTTTTTTTTTTTTTTTTTTTTTTTTTTTTTTTTTTTTTTTTT
>NC_025688.1:260215-265045 GCF_000633955.1 Camelina sativa | reverse complement strand
TTTTTTTTTTTTTTTTTTTTTTTTTTTTTTAATTTGAATCCCAAGTTTGAAGTCTCTTTCTCTCTCTCTCCCTATCTCTACTGGTCTTTTATTTGGAGAAGCTTAATCAAGATCTTCACTTTCCCGATGACAATTGGATCGTTTTTCTCTTCTCTCAAGTTCTGGGGCACTTCTCAGGTAAACCGTCCCCACCCAAAGCGACTCTTCTCTGTTCCCTACTTTCTTCAAAATTATCCTCTCGTTTTTTTTTTTTAATTTATTAATCATTATAAATTGAAAAAATTAAAGTTTTCTTTAGAAAGGAGAAAAAACCAACTCGTTGCAAGTTAAAATCAAGTCAACGAACACAATATTGATGAAATACCCCTCCCCTGACTACAACTGTGCTTAGCACAACGTGCCTTTGACAAAGTTCTTTTTTTGTGTGTGTTAAACTCTTCTTTCTGCCTTTTTTTTTACCAATTTATTTTGTTCATCCGAGAGAGAGATGATGAATTGCATTCCCTTATTACTATCACCCAAACCGGAGGTTTCTTTCAAACCCTCCTCATCCCCAAGTCTTACGTACATTTCTTAGTTTGTTGTTTGGATCCAACAAAAATTAACATTAGGTTGTGGGCGAGTCGCCTCTAAACACAAGCACGATTGGATCATACTCGTCATCTTGATTGCCATCGAGATCGGCCTCAACCTCATCTCTCCTTTCTACCGTTACGTCGGAAAGGACATGATGACTGACCTCAAGTACCCTTTCAAGGACAACACCGTCCCCGTCTACGCTGTTCTCCTTCCCATCCTAGTCTTCGTCTGCTTCTACCTGAAGAGAACATGTGTGTACGATCTGCACCACAGCATCCTCGGGCTTCTCTTCTCCGTTCTGATTACTGGTGTCATCACCGACTCCATCAAGGTCGCCACCGGACGCCCTCGTCCTAACTTCTACTGGCGCTGCTTCCCCGACGGCAAAGAGCTGTATGATGCCTTGGGTGGTGTGATCTGCCACGGCAAATCAGGTGAGGTCAAGGAAGGCCACAAGAGCTTCCCGAGCGGACACACCTCCTGGTCCTTTGCGGGGCTCACCTTCCTCTCCCTCTACCTCTCTGGCAAAATCAAGGCCTTCAACGGAGAAGGACACGTGGCTAAGCTCTGCCTCGTGATCTTCCCTCTGCTCGCCGCTTGCCTTGTTGGGATATCTCGTGTGGATGACTACTGGCACCACTGGCAAGACGTCTTCGCCGGAGCTCTCATCGGATCCCTTGTAGCCGCCTTCTGCTACCGTCAGTTCTACCCTAANGAAGCAGGAGAGGTCAAGGAAGGCCACAAGAGCTTCCCGAGCGGACACACCTCCTGGTCCTTTGCGGGGCTCACCTTCCTCTCCCTCTACCTCTCTGGCAAAATCAAGGCCTTCAACGGAGAAGGACACGTGGCTAAGCTCTGCCTCGTGATCTTCCCTCTGCTCGCCGCTTGCCTTGTTGGGATATCTCGTGTGGATGACTACTGGCACCACTGGCAAGACGTCTTCGCCGGAGCTCTCATCGGATCCCTTGTAGCCGCCTTCTGCTACCGTCAGTTCTACCCTAACCCTTACCATGAAGAAGGATGGGGTCCCTACGCATATTTCAAGGCAGCTCAAGAACGAGGAGTCCCTATGACCTCCCAAAACGGAGATGCCTTGAGGACAATGTCTCTGCAGATGGATTCAACTTCTCTAGAAAACATGGAATCTGGCACTTCCACTGCTCCCAGATGATGATGATGATGATGATGATGATCCTTCTTCTATTCCATTATTTGATTCATTATTTGGTTTTTTTTTTTCATTTTGGTCGTTTGTGAGATTGTAGATGGTACGGTATAGCTACGTTTACGTATGTATGTATGTCAGTATGTGTACTCAAACCGTCTACCTAAAAACCCTTGCATTTGTAAATGTACTCTCTCATTTTTGGCTTTTCGGCCCTTTTTTTTTAATTTATTTTTATTAAGTAGAGAGACAAATTTATTTTGATAAAATTCTAACATACAGTTTGAGTTGGGTTTTCATAATGCGCAAAGGTCGAGAGTTATAGGGGGATTATGTTCATGATAGTATGTGCTGGATCTAAGTGGACGATAAGGGAGCAATTTCCACCGTTGAAAACTGAAGAGAAGTTGATCCTCTCTCGTAACTGAGAGAGCCATCCGAATGAAGGCTGAGCCCCACACGGCTCTATTCTATTGAACACGGCATTTACATGTCGTGTCGAATTAATTTTTGAAAGAATGTCATTTTTAGCAACATAATACAAAATAACTACCGTTAAAAATGATGAATAACCTTTTTTTTTTTATTTTGTAATAAACTAATAATGTCTACTGCAATAGTTTTGTTTGTCACAATATGGAATGGTAATGGTGTGGTATGAGGATCAAGAAAATTGTCAACTAGAGTAGGATGGTCAAAGACTCTTAACGGTTTATTTATTATTATTACTCGAGTTTTACATATATATACTACTAGATTTGTTTTAAAAAGCTATAAAAGGTAAAAGAAATAAAATAAACTTTGGAGGAGAAAAATATCTCATCCGGAAGAATCGGACAGACAGGTCAACAAACTAACAAGTGTGGAGACTCCGAGGATTATGGGCGGAGACTCCGGCGATTATCAGCCCGCCATGGATTCCGGTCAAGTCCGCCTCAAGGAGCTCGGATACAAGCAAGAGCTTAAGCGTGATCTCTCGTCTGTCTCCGCTCTTGATTTCTTCTTCTTCTTCTTGTAGATTTCAATTTCTGTAAGCTTTTTTTTTTATTTATTATTTTTTTTTTTTAAAACAATGGTTAGATATTATTCTCAGGGTCTTCTCCAATTTCGCCATCTCCTTCTCCATCATATCGGTGCTCACGGGGATCACCACCACCTACAACACGGGGTTGATGTTCGGCGGCACCGTCACTCTTGTCTACGGATGGTTCGTGGCCGGCTCCTTCACAATGTGTGTTGGCTTATCGATGGCCGAGATCTGCTCCTCTTACCCAACCTCCGGGGGTCTCTACTACTGGAGTGCTATGCTCGCCGGCCCTCGATGGGCTCCACTTGCCTCTTGGATGACCGGCTGGTACGATTTTGTAATTGTAATTTGAATTTGCAATGGAATCAATCAATCTACGGTCTGATTGATTTTTGATGTTGTTGCTTTTCAAAATCTTTCTCAGGTTCAACATCGTTGGTCAGGTGACCTTTCATCATCTTACCACATCAGCTTCACTTTTTTTTTTTTTTTTTTTTAATTTTATTAGATCACTGTTTAGGCTAAAGGTACGGTTTGTTTAATATGCAGTGGGCTGTTACGGCGAGCGTTGACTTCTCTCTGGCACAGCTGATTCAGGTGATCGTGCTTCTCTCCACCGGCGGTAGAAACGGCGGTGGATATGAAGGTTCCGACTACGTTGTGATTGGCATCCATGGTGGAATCCTCTTCATCCATGCTCTTCTCAACAGCCTCCCCATCTCCGTCTTGTCTTTCATTGGACAGCTTGCTGCTCTCTGGAATCTCCTTGGTACCCACCCGTCTCTTTCTTTCTTTCTTTCTCTTTTGTAACTTAGTGTGTTTCATACCATACCATGCTCTCTTATCAAGCATCTCTTCTTATATATAAATATCCCACCACCAGGGGTTTTGGTGCTCATGATTCTGATTCCTTTGGTTTCTACGGAAAGAGCCACCACTAAGTTTGTCTTCACCAATTTCAACACTGATAATGACCTCGGCATCACCAGCTACGCTTACATATTCGTTCTGGGGCTCCTCATGAGCCAGTACACCATTACAGGGTATGATGCCTCTGCCCACATGGTCAGTCTCCACACTTGAAAAGTCATATTTTGTATTTTTTTCTATACGTCATGATGGAACCAAAAACAAATTGCAAAATTGCAGACAGAGGAGACGGTCGACGCAGACAAGAACGGGCCGAGAGGAATAATCAGTGCAATTGGGATATCGATTATCTTTGGATGGGGTTATATTTTGGGCATAAGCTATGCCGTCACAGACATACCTTCCCTTCTGAGTGAGACCAACAACTCTGGTGGGTACGCCATTGCTGAGATCTTCTACTTAGCTTTCAAGAATAGGTTTGGGAGCGGTACTGGTGGAATCGTGTGCTTAGGCATTGTTGCCGTTGCTGTGTTTTTCTGCGGCATGAGCTCTGTCACCAGCAATTCCAGGTATATATATTCATCTTTGCTTAATTATACTGCATTTTCTGCATTTAGGGCTTTGATCATATGCATGTATGTTTGGGTTGATCAGGATGGCTTATGCGTTTTCGAGAGACGGTGCGATGCCATTGTCGCCTTTATGGCACAAAGTGAACAGCAGAGAGGTCCCCATTAATGCAGTTTGGCTCTCTGTCCTCATATCATTCTGTATGGCTCTCACCGTAAGTCTCTCTCTCTCTTTCTGTGTTGGGATTACTGTTTTGGGATTAACGTGATGAAACTGGCAGTCCCTGGGGAGCATAGTGGCGTTCCAAGCAATGGTGTCGATAGCAACGATTGGACTGTACATAGCATACGCAATCCCCATCATTCTGAGAGTGACGCTTGCACGCAACACCTTTGTGCCTGGACCATTCAGCCTGGGGAGGTACGGAATGCTAGTCGGGTGGGTGGCAGTCGTTTGGGTTGCAACCATCTCCGTCCTCTTCTCATTGCCTGTAGCATATCCAATAACCGCGGAGACACTCAATTACACTCCAGTAGCGGTCGCTGGTTTGGTGGCCATAACCCTCTCATATTGGCTTCTCAGCGCCCGGCACTGGTTTACGGGTCCTGTCTCCAATATT
>NC_025688.1:249093-260122 GCF_000633955.1 Camelina sativa | reverse complement strand
ACGCAGACAAGAACGGGCCAAGAGGAATAATCAGTGCAATTGGGATATCGATTATCTTTGGATGGGGTTATATTTTGGGCATAAGCTATGCGGTCACAGACATACCTTCCCTTCTGAGTGAGACCAACAACTCTGGTGGGTACGCCATTGCTGAGATCTTCTACTTAGCTTTCAAGAATAGGTTTGGTAGCGGTACTGGTGGAATCGTGTGCTTAGGCATTGTTGCCGTTGCTGTGTTTTTCTGCGGCATGAGCTCTGTCACCAGCAATTCCAGGTATATATATATATTCATCTTTGCTTTAGTTATACTGCATTTAGGGCTTTGATCATATATGCATGTATGTTTGCGTTAATCAGGATGGCTTATGCGTTTTCGAGAGACGGAGCGATGCCATTGTCGCCGTTATGGCACAAAGTGAACAGCAGAGAGGTCCCCATTAATGCAGTTTGGCTCTCTGCCCTCATATCATTCTGTATGGCCCTCACCGTAAGTCCCTCTCTCTCTCTCTCTTTCTGTGTTGGGATTACTGTTTGATTAACGAGATGAAACTGGCAGTCCCTAGGGAGCATAGTGGCGTTCCAAGCAATGGTGTCGATAGCAACGATTGGACTGTACATAGCATACGCAATCCCGATCATTTTGAGAGTGACGCTTGCACGCAACACCTTTGTGCCTGGACCATTCAGCCTGGGGAGGTACGGAATGCTAGTCGGGTGGGTGGCAGTCGTTTGGGTTGCAACCATCTCCGTCCTCTTCTCATTGCCTGTAGCATATCCAATAACCGCGGAGACACTCAATTACACTCCAGTAGCGGTCGCTGGTTTGGTGGCCATAACCCTCTCATATTGGCTTCTCAGCGCCCGGCACTGGTTTACGGGTCCTGTCTCCAATATTCTTAGCTGAAACAACGCTTCAATCGTTATAGTAAAGCCATTCAAACTGTAATTGGTTTTTTTTTTTTTTTAATGTACAACAAGCAACAACATGTCAGTAATCTCACATTTTCCCTATTTCATCAAAACAAAAGTGTAGTGTTGTTTTAGTACGGGCCTCGAGGAAGCCCATCAAAGAAAACTAAGGCCTGACAAGACGACCTATAGGGGAAAAGAAGTCGCTAGAAGGAGGGGTTGAACCTCCGACCTTGTGGTTAACAGCCACACGCTCTAACCAACTGAGCTATTCAAGCATTCTGATTACATGAGTTAGTTTGAATATTACTAACTCTTACTAAGAGGTTGAATGGAAGTCCGGTACGGCTCCGGTGTGACGACCCTAATCACAGGGTCACCAACGAATGATCTTCCGGCTCAACTGTGACATGATTCAGGTGTGTGAAGACCGTGATGAGTTTAGTAAAAATATAAAAGGCGTCGAATCACACTCTCGAGCTGCGATTGTGGTGCGGCAAGGTCTCATTTAATATATGATTTACAATTTTACCCTTATTCAAGGGAAGAATTACAAAGACTCTAATACATATTTGACGAAACATTTTTTTCTAAATCATCGTTGTCGGATCTTCAACACCATCATCGTCGGTGATTTTCAGCCACCACCTTCATCGCCGACGATTTAGCCACCACCGTCTTCTGTCACCATCATCTTCTCCATCATCAGTGCCTCTTCATCATTGTTGTCGTGTTTTTGATGCGTTCATGCTCTAATCGGTATGTTTACTTTTCTCACCAATTCAAAAATTTGAATTTTAAGGGTCTTTGATCATAAAATTGTAGTAACTGACATTGACATTCATTAACAATTTTTAGTGGTAATGGATTTATAAGGTTTTGATTGAGTAGGTTAAATTTGATATATATTGCATACCATGTGTTCGACTAAATGTCTAAATAAATTCTTTACTTCTTTTTAATGTTGGGTATTGGTTTTAACATTATATTGTGGACCTATTCTACAGTATCATGATTCAAAATTTGTTTCTCTTGATTCTAATTATGTCTAAAGCTTCAAAATTTGTGTCTTTTGATTCTAATAATGTTGTTTTCATAAGTTGTAGAAGCTAAGAGAATGACAAAGCAACATAGATCGGAACAATCTACAGATGATCCAACTACTGATAGCAAAAGATTTAAGTGGCCGCCTAATTTGGCTCGTGGGCACTTGGAAATCTGTGTAGAAGAGAAAAGGAAAGGGAATTGGCAAAGTAAATGCTTAACAGAAATTGGTAGGATGAACCTTAGGGCTGAGTTTTTTAAAAGGTTTGGGTTAGACTGGAAATATGACAAGTTCAGGAATCGTCTAGACACCGTTAAAAGACAACATGAATCATACAAGCGGGTTATACCTGATTCATCTGAACTGAGATTCTGTGAACAAACTGGAGCAATCGAAATGCCTTTTTCTTGGTGGGAAAATTTAATCAAGGTACATTCTATTAACTAAAGTAAACTCATTTGTATAATCTATTTTAGACTAATGTTTCTGTTTGTCTCTCTCCATTGTAGGAAAAACCTGAAGCGAAAACTCTTCGTAACTATCCCATAAGAGATATTCCACTTATTGAACAACTTTTTTCTGAGGAGACAATTTCAGTTGGTGATGATGGTTGGCAACACCATGATGGAGCAAGTCATTTGCCTTTTGAAGCAAATTCTGTTGAAGATATTGAGCTTAACAACTCTCCCGAAGCTCAAAATTCTGAACAACCTCATAACAATGGTAAGAGGGTAAGATCCAAACAACCTAAATCATCTAGAAAGCAGTCCAAAGAAAATCAGTGGGATCGAGTCTTAGATCTTATTGAGGACCAGGGAAGATTTTTTATGGGAGGTAGAGAGAGCTTTTATACGTACAGTTCTGCTGCATGTGTTAAGGTGCTTGAACAGATGGTATTTCTTAACAAACAAGGTGAGTTGTATTGGGCTGCCCTTGTGTTTCTTGAAAAAAATGAACAGAGACGACAAATCTTCATGACATTTCCGGACGAGATAAAGAAGATAGAATACCTAGAGAGAATGACGGGCAAAAAAAACTCGTTTCAAGGTAAGTTTAAGTTTAACCTTATACATTTTTGTAGAAAATATAATGAGCCATTAACCTTAGAACCTATTCTCTAGCAATCTACTTTTGTATGTTTACCCTGTTTATAGATGAGTGACAACATCAAAGAGATTCATGCTTCTACATAGTTCACTTTTGAGATTCCTGTTGATCTCCGTATGGTTGATGCTGAGAGAGTCGGATGTGAGTATCCTAACTATTTTTATCTAGAGATTGTTCTCTTATGACTGTGAATGAACGAGCTGAATTAGATGTTCTTAGTTTTTATCTGTACAGTAGTGTGAACCATTTTATGGCTCTGTTGGGTATTGATTGTGTCTGATTAAGAATATCGTCATGATCTGCAGTTGATGTCCTCAAGGCAATAGCTGTGGACAAACTCTTTTGAGAATTGTGTTTCATTCCTTCTACAATTTTTTTGAATTTTAAAATCTCTTTTTGTTGTAAAGACAGTTTGTTCAGAATTATATTAGTTTATCACTTTATCTACTTATAATTTTATTTTAGAATGAAAGTTAGTTACATATATCATTAATGTATAAATCTAATTCAAAAAATGTTTATATATTAGTAATATTCATATATTATAAATTAAATTAATGTCAAAGGAAACTGAAAATAGAAGATAATATAATTAAAGGTTAATTTAGTAATTTTGTTTTCTAATCACACTCAAGTTATATCCCAATCGCTCTACTATTCAAAAATATGATATAACCGCATCGCACCCGAATTGGACTTCCATTCACAATTTTACCTAATCGCATCACTCCCAAATCACATCGCACCCGCACTTGAATCGTAATCGCACGCGAAACGGACTACCATTCGGGGCCTAAAACTATAAACTATTCAAGAAAACGAATGCCAGTTGTATTGTGTTACAAAATGAGGTGCTATGATATTTTTCTTGGAGAAATCGGGACACAATGATAAATATTCTCCTACCATTCACTTGAATAGCAATAAATGCGGAGTGAGGAAACGAGAACAAAGTCCGCAAGATTCAAGCCCAGTATGTTGTTGTTGATGTTTCCCAGGACGGAGGCATATCCAAAAACCAAATCCAACCAGAAACTAAGATGTCAGCAAGACTAGATGTGATAGTAGGCAAGAAAGAGAGGAGAGGAGACATGAAAGACAAATGGCTCGGATCGGAAATCTCAACAGCTTAACAAAAAAGTCCTCTTTTCATTCTCATATGTAGATGTCAAAACAACCCTAAAGGGATCCTTAACTCACTAATTGTCAAAATGGTAACAATTCTTGTCTAAACTCTCCTAATGGATAAGAGATAGAGAGAGAGAGAAGTACGCAAAATGAATTACTTACTACTAGTTGTCAATCTTGTGCGAAAATATTTAGCATATTGCAAGCTTGGATTACTACTACTCTATTTCAAGTTTCAACCCAAAAAAAAAATAAAGAAATTAATAAAAAAGATTCGATTCATCTAAAAACAATAAGACTAAATTTAATACTAAAAATTTACATGAAATCTGAAGAAGAAAGGACCTCTCCGATCTGAGGAGATTCCTCGAAAAAAAAAAAAAAAGAGAGCAGGGGAGATTTTGAGGAATCTTCTTAAGTGACGAATAAAGAGGAGAAAGGGCGGCGAGATAAAAAAAACATCCTCGGGGGCTCTCTCCATCTTCTTCCTTAATTTCTTTGAACTACTGGTTCACATATGAGATGATGATGGAGTAGTGGTGGTTGAGCCAAGATGGAAGGGTGAGATCGCCGCATCATCACTTCCACGACATGGACGAGGTAGCAGCAGCGGAGATCTGCAGAGCGGGCAATTGAAGTTGAGATGTTGGAGCCAGCCTTCCAAACACTGCTTATGGAAGACGTGTCTGCAATAGAGCTTCCTCACTTCTTCTCCGGTCTTGAGTGTGGACAGGCACACGATACAGTCGGAGGATGCGTTATCGGCGTAGCGGTAGGAGAAGAGGCGGTTAAGGTTGAGCTGGTCAGCGAGGGCGCTGATGTTTGAGAGTCCAGAGGTAACAACGGGGGCGGAAGGGAGGAGGAGAAGAGAGCGGACGTGCCTGAAGAAAGTGGCGAGGAGAGCGACCAGCATCAGAGGGATCGAATCGGAGGATACGTCGGAGAGCTGACCTTGTAGTCCCATTTCCACTCTTTTTTGCTTCTTCTTCTTTATTATACCGATTTAATTTTTTTTCTTTAGGTTTGTTTTGTTGCATATATATGCTCTTCTTCCTCTTCTTCTTTATATATATGGAGGGATAGACGAAGACGAGAGAAGATGAGAGCAGAGAGAAGAGAGAAGATGAGAGCAGAGAGAAGAGAGACAAAAGACAAATGACACAGGCCACGTGTTGTGGGACCCCCTGTTTTTACCTTTTGTTAAGCCTTTTCGCTTTCAGTCCTTTTCATTTTTTTTCTCTCTGTTTTCATACTTTTGTACCCGCTATCTTGTTTGTTTGACAAACATGCCCCAGAACATTTCACTTTTTCATTTCTCTCCCCCCACCCTTTCTCCCTCAAATTTCTTTCGGTTTTATTGGAAGGAGAGAAGTGAGAGAGAATAATTACAGTCTAAATTAAAAGATTCAAAAGTGAATGACGCTAGTGTTGTTGAATTCACACGGACGAGCATGATTGATGACTGTCTATCTATCTATAAAGTCTAGCCTAGCTTCTTTGTATCCCAAAAGACCAAGCAAAATTAATAAGGGCCTTCAACTTCAATCATTGAGTTTTGGAACCTTAGACAAAACAGAGAAGCCAAAAAAAAAAAAAAAAACTGGAAAATAAAATGATGATGGGCATCTCCTATTCTATTGTGTCCCGGTTCCTTGTGTAATTGTGTTGCGTGGAAAATCATCAATCATGGTAACAATAAAGTACCAACATCCAAAACAAACACTACATGTTCTATTCTCATTCATCGCATTATTAACCCCAACCAACAAGACACTAAATGTTCTGTACCTCTTACGAATTACTACACTGTTTGTGGAGTATTATTACATGACAATGCCACCACTTACTAGTTTAGTTTTACATTTTTTATCATAAATCCAATGACAATACTCTAGTAAGGAAAAATATGTTTTGATTCCCCGTCAAAGATATTCCTTCTCCAACACACTACAAAAATTAATGCCCATAGATTAAAATTTCTCAGAACTGCCCAAATTGCATGAAATAGTATTCAATTATGTCGACCTTCATCATTATGGTATTATTTATTATTATTTTGTTTGACACACTACAAAACCTCAGCTAATTTAATTACGGAGTATGTTTCAATTACTATTTTTAAAAAACGGCTTTCATTTAATAATAATTCACCCATCTACGTCCTGTTTATAGATATTGATTTACTCAAGTTTAGAACATTGGAGAAGAAGCATTTCAGGAATATAAAAAGGAAGTGGGCGGTTTGTGGATTATTCTTAATCAACAACTGACAGGGAACCAACTAATTTTATATATAGATTAGCATTAGCATTAGATGAGATAGCTCATAGCTCTATTCATTTCTGGTGACTTTGACGAAGATTTTAGCATGATCCTCGCCTCGCTTCTTGTCTCCCCCGTGACGCACATCTAGCTAGCTACTTGTAAATTTTCTCTAATACTAATCCACTTAACTACATATGTTTGATCTTGATTAGTTCTATTGACGCAAAATTCTAGTATTCGTCCACTTCGTGCTACCTATATTGAATGATCGATCATAAGCTTCTTTTAAAAAAATATAATTACTAGTATCATTTTGTTTAGAGAAAACAAAATTAAAAATAAAAATAGAAAGTGAGGTAGGTGTCCCGCCGTCCAAAAGTTTGTGCAAATGGAGATTAGCCAACCGGCGACAACCACATCGACTCTCTTTTTTTTTTTTTGGCTCAACATCAACTTATATTCACCAATGTCAAATTACACTTGGTTTATCCACCATTACATCATGTGTTATCCAAGTTGGCGCTAATGAGTATAACTTAGGATCATAATTCTGTAAAGAAAGAGATTCCCTTGCTACTCTATCAGCCACTTTATTACAACCTCTAGGAGAAAAAACGATCTTGAAATCAGAAATGGTAAGGAGCTGCTCATGAATGTCCTGAAGAATTGGGGCAAACACTGGCCAGCATTCATCACTATGCACTAATTTGACTGCCCCTAATGAGTCCGATTCAAATATAATACGAGTATAGTTCAAACATACCATTGATGCAATCGCCCTCCTTAATGCCTCCAATTCTACCTCCAAGACAGAGTGTGCTTTCCGGATAGCCTGCGCTCCTACCCACAAAACTTCATCATTATGGTCTCTAAGAACCCATCCTGTACCACTGTGATTGGTCTCCCCCATCCAAGATCCGTCAGTGTTACATTTAACCCANAACATTGGAGAAGAAGCATTTCAGGAATATAAAAAGGAAGTGGGCGGTTTGTGGATTATTCTTAATCAACAACTGACAGGGAACCAACTAATTTTATATATAGATTAGCATTAGCATTAGATGAGATAGCTCATAGCTCTATTCATTTCTGGTGACTTTGACGAAGATTTTAGCATGATCCTCGCCTCGCTTCTTGTCTCCCCCGTGACGCACATCTAGCTAGCTACTTGTAAATTTTCTCTAATACTAATCCACTTAACTACATATGTTTGATCTTGATTAGTTCTATTGACGCAAAATTCTAGTATTCGTCCACTTCGTGCTACCTATATTGAATGATCGATCATAAGCTTCTTTTAAAAAAATATAATTACTAGTATCATTTTGTTTAGAGAAAACAAAATTAAAAATAAAAATAGAAAGTGAGGTAGGTGTCCCGCCGTCCAAAAGTTTGTGCAAATGGAGATTAGCCAACCGGCGACAACCACATCGACTCTCTTTTTTTTTTTTTGGCTCAACATCAACTTATATTCACCAATGTCAAATTACACTTGGTTTATCCACCATTACATCATGTGTTATCCAAGTTGGCGCTAATGAGTATAACTTAGGATCATAATTCTGTAAAGAAAGAGATTCCCTTGCTACTCTATCAGCCACTTTATTACAACCTCTAGGAGAAAAAACGATCTTGAAATCAGAAATGGTAAGGAGCTGCTCATGAATGTCCTGAAGAATTGGGGCAAACACTGGCCAGCATTCATCACTATGCACTAATTTGACTGCCCCTAATGAGTCCGATTCAAATATAATACGAGTATAGTTCAAACATACCATTGATGCAATCGCCCTCCTTAATGCCTCCAATTCTACCTCCAAGACAGAGTGTGCTTTCCGGATAGCCTGCGCTCCTACCCACAAAACTTCATCATTATGGTCTCTAAGAACCCATCCTGTACCACTGTGATTGGTCTCCCCCATCCAAGATCCGTCAGTGTTACATTTAACCCAACCGTACTGTGGAGGTTCCCATTTTTCAATGGCTCTGTTTCTCTCTGCAGTACGCTCCCCTTCATTTCCTTTCTGTTCTGTTCGTTGAGTCCATTCTTCCATGTCCTCCAGAGCTTTCCTGACCGTATCCTGAGCAGTGTAATCCTTACCCTGAAAAATGAGATTATTCCTGGCCTTCCAGATTCGCCACAGCAACCAGGGTATCACTTTGCTCAAACCTTCATATTGAGGCAGTATTGTCTGGAGATTTAGAACATGGTACATATTAGCATAGAATGAATCACTCCAATTGCCTCCTGGGGGAGCCGGAATAGGTGACAAAGCCTAGACTTGACGAGCGTAGGTACAAGAGAACATCAAATGATTAGTCGATTCTTCTAAGTTTGGGCACCTTGGACAAGCATTTTCTTTGGATAAATGACGATAATACAGGTTCTTCGCCACTGAGATACTGTTAGTCAGGCACTTCCAAAGAAAATGTTGGATCTTTGGGCTAGTTTCAGTTTTCCACACTTGTTGGATGAGAGGATTTAAGCTGGGTTGGTCCACCTCCTGTAATCGTTTTCTGGCATTAATAACCTGAGTGAGGACCCAATACCCTGACTTCACCGAGTAGTGACCAGACCGTGCATAATCCCATGTATAACCGTCCCGTCTGTTCCTTCCCATCGGGCGTAAATCCTCAATCCAATTCCTATCGTCATCAGTAAAGATCATATCCAGAAGTTCTCTCCGCCATTCTTTCCCATTGTCAAGGAGTAATTCGCTTACTTTGGTAAGTCTAGACACCGAGCTTCTTAGTGAAGGTGGTATGTGTTTGATTCGTTGGATGCTCCTGGCAGGTTTCAGCTGAACCCAATGATCTTGCCATATGTTAGTTGATCCACCATCACCAATTACCATTCTCGCCCCTTGCTTTAAAAGCTCCTGCGCCTGAAAGATGCTTCTCCACGCGAAAGAAGGTCTGGAACCTAATTTTGCTTGTAGAGGATTGGTTTTACTGAAATATCTACTTTTATAGATTCTGGCCATCAGCGTGTTTGGACAAGTTAGCATCCTCCAAAGCTGTTTTCCGAGTAAAGCAATATCAAATGCTTCAATGTCTTTAAAGCCCAACCCTCCGTCCTTCTTTGGTTTACTCAGTTGGTCCCAGGCTTTCCAATGCATACCCCTGGAGTCTTGATTATTTCTCCACCAAAAGTCAGCCATAACTGATGCCATTTGTTGACAAACCTTCTTTGGGATCTTAAAGCATGCCATGGTGTATGTTGGCAACGCCATTGCCACCGCTTTCAGTAGTATTTCCTTTCCCCCAGGAGAAAGAAAGTTTGTTTGCCAACCTGAGATTTTTTGTTGAAGCCGCTCCTTTAAGTAGTTCAGAATGGTGACTTTAGAACCACCAAAAGTTTCCGGGAGTCCCAGATAAAATCCTTCTCCTCCTTCTTCTGTGATCCCAGTTTTACTTTTGATTGCAGGTCTTCTCTCCTGAGGAATATTCTTTCCAAAATAGATGCTTGATTTTTGATAGTTTATTCTCTGCCCAGAAGCTAGACTGTACTCATCAAGAATGCTTAATAGACTTTGAATCTCCTCCTCCTTCTCCTGACAATAGAATATACTGTCATCAGCAAAGAGAAGGTGAGAGACAGGAGGAGCTCCTCTTGCAACTGGAAGTCCTGTTATTGATCCTTCTTTTTCAGCTTTCTGTAACATTCTGACCAACATCTCCGTACATAGAACGAATAGGTACGGCGATAAAGGATCTCCTTGCCTCAATCCCCTTGTCGGAACAATCTCTCCATAGGGAGTACCATTGAGCAGAACTTGATAGTTTACCGTGGTCACACAGCTCAATAGAAGACTCACCCATTGTTCAGAGAAACCTAGCAGCTTTAGTGAGTTCGCCAGGAAAGACCATTCAATTCTATCAAAAGCCTTGGATACATTTGTCTTGATCGCAATGAACTCTGAGGAGCATTTATTATTCGAATTGAGAGCATGGATTAGTTCATGTGCCACCAAGATATTGTCTGAAATCAGTCTTCCTTGGATAAACGCTGCTTGAGTATCAGAGATAACATCCGGCAAAACTTTCTTAAGCCTATTTGCCAACACTTTTGCAATGATCTTATAGAATACATTGCTTAAACTAATTGGCCTGAATTCCGACAATTTCATCGACTTATGCTTCTTTGGGATCAGGCAGATATGAGTTTTATTCATTTCTCTATCCATTTGCCCTGTTCTGAAAAACTCTCGGACCATCTCCAGCAAGTGATCTCCTAAGACATCCCAATGCTGCTGATAAAAATGTCCTGTCAAACCATCTGGCCCAGGGCTTTTGTTCGGATTAATGCTAAAGACAGCTCTTCGGACTTCTTCCCTTGTTACCGGTTTTAGAAGCTGCTCATTCTGCTCTGGGGATATCTGATTTCCTGCATTCACCCTCTCATCAATCTGGTGCCCTACATCCTCCGAGGCGAATAATAGTTGAAAATACTTTTCAGCAAGACGTCCTAAATCCCTGTCTGCAAACCATTCCTTTCCTTCGTCATCCACCAGGCA
This sequence comes from Camelina sativa, assembly GCF_000633955.1. Taxonomy (NCBI): domain Eukaryota; kingdom Viridiplantae; phylum Streptophyta; class Magnoliopsida; order Brassicales; family Brassicaceae; genus Camelina; species Camelina sativa. Next base: position 249,151 of record NC_025688.1, on the reverse strand, counting down.
TTGGATTCGGTTTTGTGCTCGTCTATTTTTGGTTGCAGCGTGAAAGAATTTGGTGTTC
>NC_025688.1:243508-245080 GCF_000633955.1 Camelina sativa | reverse complement strand
AGCATCCTCCAAAGCTGTTTTCCGAGTAAAGCAATATCAAATGCTTCAATGTCTTTAAAGCCCAACCCTCCGTCCTTCTTTGGTTTACTCAGTTGGTCCCAGGCTTTCCAATGCATACCCCTGGAGTCTTGATTATTTCTCCACCAAAAGTCAGCCATAACTGATGCCATTTGTTGACAAACCTTCTTTGGGATCTTAAAGCATGCCATGGTGTATGTTGGCAACGCCATTGCCACCGCTTTCAGTAGTATTTCCTTTCCCCCAGGAGAAAGAAAGTTTGTTTGCCAACCTGAGATTTTTTGTTGAAGCCGCTCCTTTAAGTAGTTCAGAATGGTGACTTTAGAACCACCAAAAGTTTCCGGGAGTCCCAGATAAAATCCTTCTCCTCCTTCTTCTGTGATCCCAGTTTTACTTTTGATTGCAGGTCTTCTCTCCTGAGGAATATTCTTTCCAAAATAGATGCTTGATTTTTGATAGTTTATTCTCTGCCCAGAAGCTAGACTGTACTCATCAAGAATGCTTAATAGACTTTGAATCTCCTCCTCCTTCTCCTGACAATAGAATATACTGTCATCAGCAAAGAGAAGGTGAGAGACAGGAGGAGCTCCTCTTGCAACTGGAAGTCCTGTTATTGATCCTTCTTTTTCAGCTTTCTGTAACATTCTGACCAACATCTCCGTACATAGAACGAATAGGTACGGCGATAAAGGATCTCCTTGCCTCAATCCCCTTGTCGGAACAATCTCTCCATAGGGAGTACCATTGAGCAGAACTTGATAGTTTACCGTGGTCACACAGCTCAATAGAAGACTCACCCATTGTTCAGAGAAACCTAGCAGCTTTAGTGAGTTCGCCAGGAAAGACCATTCAATTCTATCAAAAGCCTTGGATACATTTGTCTTGATCGCAATGAACTCTGAGGAGCATTTATTATTCGAATTGAGAGCATGGATTAGTTCATGTGCCACCAAGATATTGTCTGAAATCAGTCTTCCTTGGATAAACGCTGCTTGAGTATCAGAGATAACATCCGGCAAAACTTTCTTAAGCCTATTTGCCAACACTTTTGCAATGATCTTATAGAATACATTGCTTAAACTAATTGGCCTGAATTCCGACAATTTCATCGACTTATGCTTCTTTGGGATCAGGCAGATATGAGTTTTATTCATTTCTCTATCCATTTGCCCTGTTCTGAAAAACTCTCGGACCATCTCCAGCAAGTGATCTCCTAAGACATCCCAATGCTGCTGATAAAAATGTCCTGTCAAACCATCTGGCCCAGGGCTTTTGTTCGGATTAATGCTAAAGACAGCTCTTCGGACTTCTTCCCTTGTTACCGGTTTTAGAAGCTGCTCATTCTGCTCTGGGGATATCTGATTTCCTGCATTCACCCTCTCATCAATCTGGTGCCCTACATCCTCCGAGGCGAATAATAGTTGAAAATACTTTTCAGCAAGACGTCCTAAATCCCTGTCTGCAAACCATTCCTTTCCTTCGTCATCCACCAGGCATTGGATTCGGTTTTGTGCTCGTCTATTTTTGGTTGCAGCGTGAAAGAATTTGGTGTTC
>NC_025688.1:236226-242878 GCF_000633955.1 Camelina sativa | reverse complement strand
GGTTTTAGAAGCTGCTCATTCTGCTCTGGGGATATCTGATTTCCTGCATTCACCCTCTCATCAATCTGGTGCCCTACATCCTCCGAGGCGAATAATAGTTGAAAATACTTTTCAGCAAGACGTCCTAAATCCCTGTCTGCAAACCATTCCTTTCCTTCGTCATCCACCAGGCATTGGATTCGGTTTTGTGCTCGTCTATTTTTGGTTGCAGCGTGAAAGAATTTGGTGTTCTTATCCCCATTATTAAGCCAAGACAGTCTGCTTTTATCCTTCCAAAACTGCTCCTCATGTCGATACTCTTCATTCAACTCCTTTTTTAGTCTTGCAAACTCTTCTTTCCTGAAAGGGATTTGACGGGTAACTCTATCAATATGGAAGTGTAAGTCATGAATCCTCCTTGCAGAGCTAGGATGATTGTCTCTCTTCCATCTGGATATAACTTTTCTACATTGAGCAATTCTCGTCATCATTGAGTCATTATTTGAGTTTCCCACGCCTTTCCAGAAATCAGCAATTAGCTCTTTAAAACCCTCCCTAGCACACCATCTTTGATCATATTTGAACCCTGCCCAACTCTTCCACTGTTCACCCAAGAAACAGGTTATCAAAGGACTATGATCAGAGCTTACTTTTTGCAGATATACCGCTTGTGCTTGAGGGAAAAGCTCCATCCAGAATTGGTTTGCAACTGTTCGATCCAGTCTACATTGCACCAGTTCATTGTTTCTATTGCCAAACCATGAGTATTGGTAGCCCATATGTTTGATTTCCCATAATCCACAATCCGAGAGCATCTGTCTGAACTCCTTACAGGAAGCGTCCTTTCTCATTGGGCCTCCAAGCTTCTCCGAAGGATCTATTAGCTCATTAAAGTCTCCTGTTAAAAGCCAGCATCCTCGTCTATTAATACCAATCCTCGAGAGCCTCTCCCAAAGCTCCCCTCTCTCGCTTTGAACTGGTTCTCCATACACACAAGTTAGGTAGAATTCTTTTCCTTGCCAAGAGACCAAGGCATCTATCATTCTCTTATCAGATTGAATAATTTTCACAGACCCTGAATTTTTCCACATCAAAGCAAGACCTCCACTCTTACCAACGGGTTCTACCGTATGCAAATCAAAATAACCTAAATGATTCACTACATTCTCCAAGTAATCTCGCCTTTTCTTGGTCTCATAGAGGAATGTTACCTCGGGAAAATACCGACCTCGTATCTCCCTTAGGTGTCGAACTGTAGGGGTATTCCCCACCCCCTGACAGTTCCAGCTCAATATCCTCATATTGATCTCGAAGGGTTGGAATTAATCATCAACCCTTCTTTCTTGTTTGCTCTCCGTTTCCCATAAGCAGGGATGTCGAGAGACTTTGCTGCTATAAAAGCAGAATGAGCTGCTACTGGAGCAGAATGTTCCGATTGAGTAAAAGTCACTCCATGTCTTGGACTAGAACTTGAGGTTTGGGAACCCAATCGTTCAAAGACTGTCGAGACGCTCTTCCGTTTATCAGCTGGGGATCCTCCTTTCTTTCCTTGATCCAGAGAGAGCAAGGTAAGTCGTCTTGATTCCCTAGCCTTTCAAAAACAGAAGGAGACTGATCAGGGATGTCTAGGTCACCTAAGCGAGCCCTCTTTGTATTTCTGTCCCCACTATTACTTAATCGCCTTCTTTTTGAAGGCTGGGAAGGCGTATATGCTGATTCTCCTGAGCTTTTTGAACTTTTTGGGCCATCCCCTTTTGCAGACCTTTGATCCTCATCTCTAGTCACCATCTCCTTAGGTTGCCAAACCTGAGCTACCCGGGAGGAGGTTGTCTGATTGTCTTTCTTCGGCCACTGAAGTCGTTCTTGCAAGTCGTTCTTGTTTTTGGTCGACGGTTCAGAGTGTTCCGATTGAGACCCAAAAGATCTTTTTGCCTCGTTAGATTGTTCCTAATTTCCTACCACAACCCTCTTGCCTTTACTTTTGGATCTTCCAGGGTCCTTCCCTAAATCTTTTTTGGTGCTCCTTTTCTGGGATGCACTTTTAGCGATTTCAAAGGGACAATTTGTCTGGTCATGAGTGAGTCTCATATATGAAAAACAAACCTTCAAAAGCTTTTCATATTCCAACTCCACCTTCACAATCTCCCTGGAAGAGAATTTCACATTCTTTACAAATTCCAGCGGATCCTCTGCCTTAAACCATGCTATGGTCCGCACATATTCTAGCGAGGAGGAATTTTTTGCGTGTAGCTCCACCGCTTCAACCTGACCCCGAGGTTCTATAATGCTCTCCACTGCTTGTTTTTTCAGAAGGTGGATAGGGAGATTTCTAATACGAACCCATAAGAGGATCCTATTAAGAAAATCTGGCCCTGGATTAGGTTTCCACTGGTCAAGTGATACTATCCAGCCATTCACAAACCATGGACCTTGAAACAATACGTGGTATAAATCTCCTTCGGATTCGAAGATAAATTGAACTCTATTATCTCCAACTCCTCTTCCTTTAACCCTATCTTCCATACCCCAGATGGGTGGCAGCGCTTTAACTAGACCTCCCACCTTATGAACCGAAGGGTTAAGACAACGCACTATAACACTCAGAGAGTTTTCTTCAATCAAATCTTCGTTCCCCAGATCCGGGACTTCCACCATTTCTCCTTCCCTTAATAGATTACGCTCCCTCAACTCATCCATGAGAGATAGTTCTTTCTTCTTCCTTAGTCGATTCATCTTAAAAGCACTTAAGCCAGAAAGCTGCTCTTTAGAACAGATCTATCTCTCCGAAATATCCCTAAATCGACTCACTGCGAGAACTAACCAGAGAACTGAGGCCAAACTAGCCTAATGAGACAGCAAAATTGACAAGATTCAGTTGCTGAAAGAGGTCGAGGGTTTTACTGAGTAAAGTCAGATTCGCCGCCGCTAAGCTCTCGAGAGAAAACTCTAGACTCCATCGTCGCGTTGTCAGTGTTTTATAAAAGTCATTTCCACATCGACTCTCTTTGACCTAATTATTTGACCCTCTCTCCACTTAATCTACATCATAAACTCATAATAAGCACTAAATCTTAACCACTTACCATCTCTCGTCACCTAGCCAGACAATCTGTCTGTGTCGTTGTTTTTCTTATAATTGTTATATACAATTTCAACATTTTTTTTTTCTTTTTCTTTTAAGGAGCCAAGAACTATAATCTTAAGGAGGAACTCTACTAGATCCATTCAAAATTTAGGCGGGATTAGAAGCTACGATCGATCAAAGTTTTAAGATGATTTATGCTATGCTTTTCACATAACCAAGAAACCAAACCCATTTTCATTATTGTTTATCCACCGTCCACGTAAGCACGTTGTTGTAAATAATTATCATCGATGTAAATTTGTGTACAAACAATGAAAAAGTCAAATAAAGAGAAGATGGATAAAGCACAAGTAAGAATTGCCAAACTAAACAACAAGCGTACGTGGTCCTATCACCTTATGCTATCCCCACGCACCAAACCTGTCAACAATACTCAATAGGTTCCATTACAAGACAAATATATATATAACTCAAGTCTTATTTATTATTTATTTTTTTTTCCGAGTAGGAAACACTAAGAGCATGCCCAGTGGATTGGGGTACTCTAGACCATTTCTAAGCCCAAAAGAAAAGAAAAATTAAAAGAACTGGCCTACAAATTAGTAGAACCGTTACTCTGGAAAGTATCAGAAGGAACAGTGAAGACACGGTAAATGTCAATTTCTGGTTGGGTTTCGATAAAATATAAAAGACAGATTTTTTTCTTCTCATTTTCTTCTTTCCTCTCTCGATGAAACGGTGAACCAGCTTCTTCGTCTTCTCCGTCGCTGATCGATCTAATACTCCGTTGTTTCTGTAATCAGCGGTGGTGATTGATGGCTTCTAACGATCCAAAAAACGGCGGAGGTTTCTTCGCCTCTATTGGTTTATCCATCACCAATTTCGGATCGGTCATGTCCAAATCAGTTTAACAGGTAATGAATTCAAAATCCCCATAAACAATTTCTCGTTTTCGGATCCTCCATTCTTCAGCTGAGATGGATTCACATGCTTCTTATGCTGGAAACTATGGTGGGATGTTATATTATTTCATCTGGTTGGGATTTGAAGGCTTGTGGGGAAGAAGATACATGCAAAAACGACAACACGTTGTAACGACAACACCACCGTCGTCGACTCTTACCCTTCCTAGATTCTATTCCAACTCCGGTAAATATATTTTTTAGTCTTGCGGATTTTTTTTTTTTTCGGTGAAATGTGAATTGGATGGTTCGTTACCTTAGGGATCTTGGAAGTTTCATTTGTGCAGAGGTTCATGGTTGGATTGTGAATGGTGTGTTTCGATTGAGTTAAAATGTGTTTTTTTATTGCTTGTTGTTGTCATATTTTGTAGTGAAGGTTGGGATACCTGAGTTCTTGAGTGGGATTGGCGGAGGAGTTGAGACTCACATTGCAAAACTTGAAACTGAGATTGGTGATCTTTCGAAACTGCTTGTGACTCGTACGCTTAGACTCAAGAATTTTGGTATACCTTGCAAACATGTAAGTTCCTGAGACTCTCTCTAATTTTTCTGTGTAGGTTTCTAGCGGTTGTGATTGATACCTATGCTCGGTATAAAGGTGTGATTGATTCCTGTGCTCGGTATAAAGGATTCTGATAACTTTCCTAGAGCTGACGCTATAAAGGTGTGATTGATTCCTGTGCTCGGTATGGCTTAGAAAATATTCGAAAGACCTTCTTCTTTTGCAATTGTATCCTTCTACTTCACTGATATTGATATTTTCGATAGAAGCATGACTTATTGTAGGAATGGGAACATATTTGCAGGTCTTGGCAATAATATCGGATTGCTAAAACATCCTCTCTGCTTTCTTTGTCTAGTATTATAATCTTGAGTTATGCATCTCTTCTTTTTATATATTGTTGTTGCTGACTTCTGATTTTCAGGCCTGTCTCGGACGTTACGAGTGACTTAACCATCGAAGTAGGCTCTGCCAGCTTTTCTCTCCACAAGGTAAACTTCATTCAAGTTCAAGCTACGCGAGAGAACTCATTTGAAACTCTTTTTTTTCCTCTCGTCTCTCGGAGTGAAAGAGGCTGCTCCCTGTAGCTTTGGTCTGAAGCTCACAAGTTCTTGGTATATGTCAGATTTGGCGGTTAAATCAGGATATCCCAGAGAAGCACTTAGTTACAGCTAAAGATGATTCAAATCCATGGTTGGAGCTCTTAGGAAATGCTGTGAAAGAAGCTGTAGGGAAGACTAGTGAGCCTGAGATTTTCCCTACATCAACTGATTCTCCATATGTATGTCTCAATCCTCAAGGCTTACACATCATATGTTTTATATGCCATTGTTTAGGATTTGAATGTCTGTGTTTTTTTATTTATGATTATTGCAAGTATTGAGAGAATGAGCACATAATTTTTTTTAACTTGCAAAACAATTTCAGTTTTATGATTGAGAAACTTTCATAAGTTTTTCTAGTGGAAAATGATTTTGGTTTAAATCCTTATTGAATTGCTTAAATTAGTTTAATATTAATTATATGATTAATTTATTTTTGAGTAATTTCAGATAGATTACTTTATTGGCCATGGTCTAATTAGCTTGTTTCTATATTTAAATCGTTGTTAAATTATGGAGCGTGGCCAAGTGAACACAAACACCGAGAAAGATCTGATGAGAGTCAATCCTTTCTTCTGGGTGACATGTGCATCTGAACTGTATCAAGACGCGTTTGAAGTTTATCGTTTAAAAATCATTAGATTTCATATGCATGACCAAAGTGTTAATCAAAGATCCTCACCAACAGCTTAGATATATATATATATATATATATATATATATATATATATATATATATATATATATTATAAGACGCAGAGGCAGTGTATAGAAGAGTCTAGAAGAAGTAGGTGAATTATGATGACTAGCTAATGAACATATGAGATCTGGCAAATCGATTGGAATTTCTATATATAAATAACTTCTCATCGTATTCAAATTTTCTTTATATTTGTATTAGTTATAAGAGAATTTTATATTTTTGACAGAAATTTTTTACAGTTGCATCTCTCTCAAAAGTTGTGTATGTTGAATATAGAGTTGTGTCTTTTACAAACAGTTGTGTCTATTCAAATTTTCACATTTTTATAAATCTATATATAAATAACTTCTCATCATTGTATTCAAATTTTTTTTTATATTTATATTAGTTAAAACAAAATTTGTTAGAAATGACATATCATCACTGTGAAAAATTTACTGCAGTTTAATATATTTTGTTAATCGTTGTAATATTTAATTATATTCAGTCTCTAGGTATACATCTTCATAAATTATTAATTTTAATATATTAAAACATATATTTTAGTCATTTAATTGAACCATTACAATATTGGTATAATTAATATTTAAGATCACATTACTTGGATAAACTATTCATAAATTATTATTTATTAGTTTTAAATAACTAAAATATATTTAAAATGAATTGTTGCAACCTTTTAATTACACCACGACAAATTTTGTTTATTTAATGAACCATTAAAACTTTTGATTTATCTTATGAATCGTTGCAATTTTTTGGTAAATTTGATATTTATGGTTGTGTCTACAATACTAAAATATATTTAAATAATTTTTT
>NC_025688.1:229826-235164 GCF_000633955.1 Camelina sativa | reverse complement strand
ATTGACGGTTGAGATGATTGTCCAATAAACTATCTTGACGACAAAGACTTATCTACAACTTTATATAGGTTAAGGGAATTTGTATATTTAGTTCTAGTCATAATACACTCAAATTGAAATCTTAACAACAAAATATACTGAATATGAAATATTTTAAAAGTTTGAAAAGGTTTTAGATTCTGACTGCCAAACAAAAAGAGAAGCGTGTTGAGAGCAATGAACCCGATCGTCCTTGGCCGACCATCTTCCTTAGACGCGCACATTGTGATGCTACATCATACACCTAAATATTATTGTTATAAATTTTAACTATTATTTTTCTCCTCTAGTATTTATTTATGTGTGACTCGAGATAATTAACCAGCATCTTAGGCGGAGAAAAATAAGTAGTAAGTACATTCAATATTGGATTAACTATATATATATATAATCTATTATAATTGCCAAAATGTTTAATGACTATAGGTTTTTTTTATATAGAAATATGTTTCATCTATAAAACGATAGTTGTTTGTATTATATATTCATTTACAATACTGCCTTTATGAAAATAGATATATTCTTTTTTATATGAATATATAACTGAGTTTTGATTCAAGTAAATAAAATATGTGATAATTTTCTGTTTAGTTATATTCAAATTTGAGAGGATTGGTAAGTTTCTTACTGATTGACTGAATAATAATATTAATATTCATTTTTATGAAGTAAAAATTGATTTTGGAAATAGAATATGTTTCAGTTATGCTAAAAAAGATAAAAAATAATTAATTTAAATGAATTTAAACAAAGCATTATGTCATATTAAGAATGGTCCTCAATTAATAATTTTAATATTTGTAATTTGTTATATGATTATTAAAGAAATTTATAGTGTCTTACACAATGTATTCATAATTTTTATCGTTTAAAACAAAACAAAAAGAAAGAAATTTAAAAATATAATCATTTACATATCATATTTGACAACAATAGAACAAGTTGTAATGGTTCATAAAATATAGAAAAATATGACTGTAAGATTAAGAAGAGAAGACACGACTGTAGATTGCATTTATTCATTTTTTCAGAAATTAAAAAATATTTACGAAAAGTTATTACTAAAAGACACAGATAAAATGTTACATTGAAAAGATGCGAACGAAAGGTTACGAATAAAAGCGAACGAAATGACACGACTTCAATATAATCTCATGGCAGTTAATCGTAAAATTTTGTTTAATTTGATGTGTGTACTGTGTAGCATTAATAATTATCTATTTAATCATATGTTAATGTAATATTTTTTTTTAAGTATATTTTTCAAATAAAATATAAAGAAATTTTCAAAAAATTGTATGTTTTTGAAATTTTTATTAAATAGTTTAAGAATCTCAATAGTTTAATAAATAAATTTAATTAAAATTTTTTTGTAATAAATATTTTCCTAAAATGAGTTCTCCCGCGATATCGCGGGGGCTCCATACCTAGTTATTGTAAAAACACCAAAATATATATAACAGTGTAACATTGGTATTACAAAACAAAGAAATTTACTATGGGATAAATTTTGCAAATACAACAACATATATATAATATTGTAATATTTATATTAACTAACTAAAAAACCTGATTATGTTAGTATACTAACCTATTTAAATGATTTATGAAAACGAATAGACCGGTGGTGTACTACGGGGTAAATCCTAGTATGAGTATTAATATGTTCAGATTTTATTTTTGTTTTATATATTCATTTTTATTACAGTTCACTATCTGTATTATATTCTGTGATATACTTAATTAAACTAATTATTTGTTTTCCTGTAAAATAATTTACATATTAAGCGAATTTGAATCAGTATTAACATTTAGTCGCACAAGCGCCCAAAAATTTATGTTTGTAAATAATCAAAATAATAAAAATAATATAGATCCACGGTATACGCAGGTTAAAATCTAGTAGTATATTTTAAAAATTTAGTGTAACAGCTGTTCGTAATAATAGACAACAGATTTGGAAAAATATGTAAAAATACACAGTCTATGTAAATATGTAAAAATATGTAAAAAGGAAAAAACACATGCATGTACGTTAATAAGGTAAAAAAAACTATAAAAGAATGAAGTTTTCACAAAACGGTCCTCGGAACTTGCATTATCCATCCCTCTTTTTTTTACAACTACCTCGCCTGTTACGAGAAACACCAATATTTAGACGTATCTATCTATAGCATGGCAGTCTTTGGCGTGGACTCATATTGTTTAACTGAAACTAAGCCCCATCATTACTGGGCCCAACTGTGAAAGAGAGGATTTTATGTTGTTTTGTTTTAGGCGTATTGTGCCCCAACGGCATATCCGACCTCTAAATTTTCACTCCTATAGGATGGTGGTTAGGGGCTTGTAAGTATTGATAAATTTAAGAAAAAATTTATAGCATCTGTTGGTTGGAGGAAGAAATGTTATATTATACTCCTTCCGTTTCATAATATAGGATGTTTAGAGAAATATTTTTGTTTTATAATATATAATGTTTTCAACTTTCGATGCAACTTTTAGATTAAATTTATATTTTATAGTATGCAGACTTGTTTATGATTGGTTAAACTTCTTAAAAGTAACTATTTTTTAATATGCGTATTTTCACTAAAACATCCTATATTTTGAAACAGAGTGAACAAAAGAGGTAGTAGAAACTAATATTTGACTAAGACGAAGAGACAAGGGCAGTTTGGGTAGACAAAATGGTTGAAACCGAGAAAGATAGTATAATAATACAGTATGAGCCCTTTAAATAGACTGTGTACTATTGTTTACACCAAAGAGTCAGAGAGACTCGGGTCCTCGAATCACGCACGATGGGGGTTGTCATGGGCCGGATTTGCAATTGTGTTTAGTAGTTAGGAAAATCGTCTCTAGGAGAAGGTTAAAAGCGTCATTTACGATAGAAAGAGGGTAAGATGGTAAATAAAAGGAGGCGATTGGAGGAGGGTGGGAGTAGTAGGTGATTTGATGCCAAAGCAGAGGAGACGACTCGACTAGTAATACTACTACTTAAAAGTAAAATAAATAATATTCGCATCAATCAGAGGAAAGAAGCATTTTGTTTTGGTTCTCTTTTACACTCTCTCCACACCAGATCGCTGCGGAGTCCCCGAGAGAGATCGATCGATCACCACTTTTGTTCTAGCCTGCTGCTTTACTATGGCGTCTTCCACCTTTGTAAAGCCAAACACTCTCTCTTCTCCATGGATCGGCCAGCGCTCCGCTGGGCGCGCCCACCCCTCTGCTTCTACTCCTCCTCCTCGTCCTCGAGTCTCCTTCGCGATCCGTGCCAGTGCTTACTCCGACGAGCTTGTTAAAACTGCCGTGAGTATACTTTCATCTCTTTGGTCCCTTTTTCCAGCGCTAGATCTCTCTCATGCCAAATTCCCTTGTTATCATCCTTTAATCGTTAATAATACGCTTTTTAATTAGTCGTCTTGTCCACTCGATTCAACAAAGTCAAACGTTAGTTGTTGATTTTAATGTGAGATTTTTGTGGTATTGTGATTTTTTTGCGGTAATAGAAAAGCGTGGCATCCCCCGGGAGAGGTATCCTCGCTATCGATGAGTCGAACGCAACCTGTGGGAAGAGGCTCGCATCTATCGGCTTGGATAACACGGAGGACAACCGTCAGGCATACAGGCAACTTTTGCTTACCACTCCTGGCCTCGGCGATTACATCTCTGGTGCCATTCTCTTCGAGGAGACGCTTTACCAGTCCACTAAGGACGGCAAGACCTTTGTCGATTGCCTTCGCGATGCCAACATCGTCCCTGGCATCAAAGTTGACAAGGTTTTTTTCTTCGTTCTGTTTTTTTTTTTCTTTTTTCTTTTTGGATTCAACTATGAACTATCCAATTCCATCCATCTGTTGTATTCAATCATATCATTTATCTGTGTCAAAAATTGACAATCCACCTGTTGCCTCCTGACAGGGCTTGTCTCCTCTCCCCGGCTCCAACGACGAGTCTTGGTGCCAAGGCCTCGATGGATTGGCTTCACGCTCTGCTGAGTACTACAAGCAAGGCGCTCGTTTTGCCAAGTGGTATGTCATTCATAATATCTCACCATGTGGTGTTCTTATAGCTCTCTCTCTTTATTCCTTCTTTGGTTGATGTGAATCTGCTCTTCCTAGTTAATAATTATGATGATGAAAATTGAAAAATGTGTGTGTGTGTGTTTCTCCAGGAGGACAGTTGTGAGTGTTCCTTGTGGCCCTTCAGCACTGGCTGTCAAAGAAGCTGCGTGGGGCCTTGCTCGCTATGCGGCCATCTCTCAGGAGAATGGTCTTGTCCCCATTGTGGAGCCGGAGATCCTTCTGGACGGGGACCACCCGATTGAGAGGACTCTCGAGGTGGCAGAGAAAGTGTGGTCCGAGGTCTTCTTCTACTTGGCCCAGAACAACGTCATGTTCGAGGGCATTCTGCTGAAGCCGAGCATGGTCACCCCAGGCGCTGAGCACAAGAACAAGGCCTCTCCCGAGACCGTTGCGGATTTCACGCTCACCATGCTGAAAAGGAGGGTCCCTCCAGCTGTCCCAGGAATCATGTTTCTGTCTGGAGGACAATCGGAGGCAGAGGCCACACTGAACCTGAACGCCATGAACCAGAGCCCAAACCCATGGCATGTGTCCTTCTCCTACGCACGTGCCCTGCAGAACTCTGTGCTCAGGACGTGGCAAGGCAACCCGGAGAAGATCGAGGCCTCGCAGAAGGCACTGTTGGTGAGGGCAAAGGCCAACTCACTGGCCCAGCTTGGCAAATACTCAGCCGAGGGAGAGAACGAGGACGCCAAGAAAGGAATGTTTGTCAAAGGTTACACCTACTGAGATTGTTCATTTTGTCAGAGATCGTCGTAATAAGAAGGACCCTTGTTGTCTTTTTTTTTTTGTTTTCTTCCAAATTTGTACCTTTTGTGCTTTTCTTGTTTGTTTTTTTTGGCTCTGAGAAAGACTCCGCAAGTCACGATCATATCATAATGTATGTGAGCGAGCAACTTGAAACATCCTTATATAATTTTTTTTGTTCCTTTATTATCTCATCTTCTTCTTCTTCTCATCCTCTCCTCTGCCCGGGCTTGAACTCATGAACTGGAACCATATATATATATATATATATATATATCAATTTTGCTTTGCAGCAGGGTACAATTCGTTGTGCCAACTTGGATGAATGGAATAGGAACTTTTCTATGCTTTTGCAAGATTCTGTAAAGCAAGAAGTTGTTTCCAGGGAGAAAAAAGATAGAAGGGATTTTGATAAACTTGCTGCACTGGCTACAACCCTGGGATTGTATAGGTGTACCCCCTCC
>NC_025688.1:226431-229612 GCF_000633955.1 Camelina sativa | reverse complement strand
ACAGTCATGCATATGCTAAGGTTGTTGTGTTCAGTAAGGTCCCACTCCCCAACTATAGGTTTGATCTAGATGACAAGAAGCCACAGAGGGAGGTATTATCTGCTGCTCCCTCGCTCTCTTCTTATTATTCTTGCATCCTATTTAAAGAGCAAACTATAAAACAAATTTGACAGGTGAATTTGCATACTGACTTCCTTCAAAGAGTCGAAGCTTACCTCAGAGTATACCTCAGTAAAAAATCAAAGAGTGTAGTAGATAGATTCCCTGCCAATTCCTTAGCAAGAACTAGTAGCATAAGCAGTCCCGATGAATGGCTTTTTGAGCAACCAGAGCCCATGCCTGCCAGCAAAACTACGCTGGACAAAATTCTTTGGCGAAGGAGTTTACAGCTGCGTGATCGACAAGAATATTGGGAGGTTCTGTGTACTCTCCTTTCTAATATTTATTATTATATTAGGTCCTTGATACTAAACTTACTATTCTCCCTCAGCATCCATTTTATTTTTGACGTGTTCCATTGATTAGGCTTCAGTAGAAGGCCGAAGAATGGTGAAATCTCGGAGAAGTCTCCCTGCTTCCAAGCAAAGGGATTCAGTATTGACAGCAATTTCACAAAATCAGGTCTGCAAAGAAGAGAAGAGAACGCTTGTGCTCAACTTGACAGTCTTCTTTGTTTTGTATTAGTTTCGACGATTACCCACATCAATGTTCGTCTTACAGGTTATTGTTATCTCTGGAGAAACAGGTTGTGGCAAGACCACACAAATTCCGCAGTTTATATTAGAATCCGAGATTGAAGCAAACCGTGGAGCTTTTTGCAGTATCATATGTACTCAGCCAAGGAGAATATCTGCTATGTCTGTATCGGAGAGGGTTGCTTACGAGAGAGGAGAGCAGTTGGGTGAATCCGTAAGTTTTAACTCTGCATGCTTCTATATGTAGTTGGCTTTGGAGCCTTATACTTGGAATTCCTCACTTTATTTTACTACATAATTAAGCTCGATGTGGCTTTTTTTGGTGAAGGTTGGATATAAAGTTCGATTGGAAGGTGTTAGAGGANGAGAACGCTTGTGCTCAACTTGACAGTCTTCTTTGTTTTGTATTAGTTTCGACGATTACCCACATCAATGTTCGTCTTACAGGTTATTGTTATCTCTGGAGAAACAGGTTGTGGCAAGACCACACAAATTCCGCAGTTTATATTAGAATCCGAGATTGAAGCAAACCGTGGAGCTTTTTGCAGTATCATATGTACTCAGCCAAGGAGAATATCTGCTATGTCTGTATCGGAGAGGGTTGCTTACGAGAGAGGAGAGCAGTTGGGTGAATCCGTAAGTTTTAACTCTGCATGCTTCTATATGTAGTTGGCTTTGGAGCCTTATACTTGGAATTCCTCACTTTATTTTACTACATAATTAAGCTCGATGTGGCTTTTTTTGGTGAAGGTTGGATATAAAGTTCGATTGGAAGGTGTTAGAGGAAGAGATACCCGCCTACTCTTCTGCACCACAGGCATTTTGTTGAGACGGTTGTTGGTAGATAGAAATTTAAGAGGTGTTACTCATGTTATCGTGGATGAAATTCATGAGCGTGGAATGAATGAAGGTAAAGTTGTGCTTATTACGCAGCTCCTCATTTGTAGGCGCTTAACCTGATTTTGGTGTCTTACTATATTACTTTTGTGTTTCAGATTTCCTTCTTATCATTCTTAAGGAGCTCCTATCTCGTCGCCCAGAGCTTAAGCTGGTTCTGATGAGTGCAACTTTAGATGCTGAGCTTTTTTCGTCATACTTTGGTGGGGCAGGTGTCATTCACATCCCAGTAAGTAAGAAACAGAATATACTAGTGAGGAGGTTGTCTGGAACTATTCAATCTTCATGGGATGAATATTTTTGTTTATCCTCGCTAGAACATTTCAAATATTTAAATGTTGGCTGATTCGATATTCCTTGGATCTACATGCTCTGATTAACCTCAGTAATGTCTTCCTCACTATATAGGGATTTACATATCCAGTCCGCAGCCATTTCCTAGAGGATATTCTGGAGATGACCAGGTATAGAATGACTCCATACAATCAAATTGATGATTATGGTCAAGAAAGAATGTGGAAGATGAACAAACAGATCCCAAAAAAACGCAAGAGCCAAATTGCCTTTGTCGTTGAGGTATTTGAATAAGAATATCAGTAGCTCAATTCTACATGATAGGTCCTCCTCATTTATTTTTCCCTTATGTAAACAGGACGCACTGAGAGCTGCTGACTTCAAGGAGTTTAGCCCTGAGACTCAAGAGTCTTTATCTTGTTGGAATCCTGATTGCATTGGTTTTAATCTCATAGAATTTCTCCTTTGCGATATATGTGAGAATGAGGGTCCTGGTGGTATTTTAGTTTTTATGACTGGGTGGGATGATATCAGCGCTCTGAAAGAAAAACTGCAGATTCATCCAATCTTTGGCAACCCAGATCGGGTTATGTTGCTTGCCTGCCATGGTTCTATGGCAAGTTTTGAGCAGGTGATTTATACTTTTTTCTCCTGATCTCAACCCGTATCATATGCTAGTGTTCATCCGTTGCAGAGCTATTACCAATTCTGTGCATCTGGAACATGTATTTAAAGGAAACATATTTATCATTAACCATTGACTTTATTTTTGAGTAAATGCAGAGGTTAATATTTGAAGAACCTGCAAGTGGAGTAAGAAAGATAATTCTGGCCACCAATATCGCAGAAACGAGCATCACGATTAATGATGTTGCTTTTGTCATCGACTGTGGAAAGGCAAAAGAGACCTCCTATGATGCATTAAACAATACTCCCTGTTTGCTTCCTTCTTGGATTTCCAAGGTTTCAGCTCAGCAGGTATTTTTAGTTTGTTAGAGTTGATACCTTTTGAGAACCAAACTGTAATAATACTATTAATGAGACTACAGAGCCAATTCCCCATACTGTAGATTCATAATAGGAATGGCCATTAGTCAATTTTACCGACAGGAACAAAGAGAGGGATTAGTAGACGTAAATTTATCAGCTATTAGATGTTCTTTGTTTGTCTTATGCGGAGTTGCATTTCGAATACACTGGACCAGTAAAATTGAGTATGACTATTCATTGCCTACAAGTTTAATTCTCTGACAGCTCCGTGGGCTTACATTTATTGATTTTTTTTTTTTTTTTTT
>NC_025688.1:218015-224454 GCF_000633955.1 Camelina sativa | reverse complement strand
AATAGGCGCATTAGATGAGAATGAATACCTCACAACTCTAGGTAAGAGGAAATATGCTGAATCATGACAGTTTTGAGCAGGCAGGACTGAAATTTATTTCATGTTTTTGAAATTCTTTGCAGGTCGTTATTTGTCCAAGCTTCCCATGGAGCCAAAGCTTGGAAAAATGCTCATACTAGGAGCTATTCTTGGTTGCCTTGATCCTATATTGACTGTTGTCGCTGGCCTGAGTGTAAGAGATCCTTTCTTGACACCTCAGGACAAGAAAGATGTAAGTCCTTCTCCCACCTTGTACTGTATAGTTATACCATTTATCTGGCTGGAAAATATATGAATCTTAGTTTATGTTTTTACCTTGAGTTAGTTACAGTAAAACTCTTCATTAGCATTTATGGTTTTCTGTCTCTCTGTTAGCCAAGGTGACTTGACCTTGAGTTAATTACGGTAAAACTCTTCTCTTTGGACGTAGTGTTGAGAATTCTTGTGTCCTCTGAAAGACCATAGAATATGATGTTTCGTTTTTAACTTTCCCAGCTCGCAGAAGCTGCAAAATTCCAGTTTTCACGGGATCACAGTGATCATCTTGCACTTGTTCGGGCATATGAGGGGTGGAGAAACGCTGAGGAAGAGTCTGCTGTATATGATTACTGCTGGAAAAACTTTCTGTCAATACAGTCGCTGAGAGCTATTGATTCTCTCCGAAAAGAGTTCTTCTCATTACTTAAGGATACTGGACTCATAGATGGAAACAAATCGATCTGCAATTCAGAGGGGAATGATGCGAATCTTACCAGAGCCGTTATTTGTTATGGCATGTATCCAGGAATCTGCTCAGTTGTGGTGAGTACTTCTCGTGAATTTAGTTGCCCTG
Organism: Camelina sativa; assembly: GCF_000633955.1. Classification (NCBI taxonomy): domain Eukaryota; kingdom Viridiplantae; phylum Streptophyta; class Magnoliopsida; order Brassicales; family Brassicaceae; genus Camelina; species Camelina sativa. The sequence goes on along the minus strand of NC_025688.1, from coordinate 223,583 downwards.
CAGTGGCCTCTCTCTATTCAGCAGTTTGCTTTATTGAGCATCTATATATATGACACATGCAGCATAATGAGAGATCATTTTCCCTGAAGACGATGGAGGATGGCCAAGTTCTTCTTTATTCAGTACGCATCCGTCCAGTGAAAATTAATGATAGTATACTTTGGTTGGAAATTTATGACATTCATTTTTTTTGTTGTTTTTCTCATAGAATTCTGTAAATGCACGGGAAACAAAAATACCATATCCGTGGTTGGTGTTCAACGAGAAGATAAAAGTGAACTCTGTTTTCTTGAGGGATTCGACAGCTGTCTCTGACTCTACTCTTATCCTCTTTGGCGGTAGCATCTCCAAAGGAGACATTGTGAGCTTTTTACTCTATCGGTCTTTCTTGTTCTCATGTTTTTGTTGTTAGAATTGACAGCAATTTCATTCCCAACTTCTTGTTTTTGGGATTTTTGGCAGGATGGCCACCTGAAAATGTTGGGAGGATACTTGGAGTTTTTCATGAAACCTGCTGTTGCAGAGATATGCCAAACCTTGAAGAAAGAGCTTGACGAGCTGATACAGAACAAAGTGAGTTTCACAAAACCTCAAAAGTACCCACCTTTGTGGCTTTGTTGTTGTTTTATTCTGTCAGGTATTTCTACTGTGATAACAGATCTGGTTAGGGAATCCACATCTGAGTTGTGATACTTTTAAAAAACATTCCAGCTACTTAATCCTAAAATGGACGTGCAAGCACACCGTGAACTCTTATCAGCTATACGGTTGTTAGTCTCTGGGGATGGATGTGATGGGAGATTTGTGTTTGGTCGCCAAATACGTAGGCCTTTAGAAACATCGGCTTTGTCAACAAAACCGACATTGCTTTCAAGGACCGAAAGTGGGCCGGGGGGTGACAATTCCAAGAGTCAGCTCCAAACAGTACTCACTAGGGCTGGTTATGCAGCACCAATTTATAAGACTAAGCAATTGATGAACAACAAGTTCCAAACAACAGTAGAATTTAATGAGACACAGATCATAGGACAACCTTGCAGCAACAAGAAGAGTGCTGAGAAAGATGCGGCAGCTGAGGCTATTCAATGGCTGAGAGGCGGGGCTAAGGAAAGTCATGAGCAGGTGAACCATATGTCAAAGCTGCTGAAGAAAAGCAAGACGGATCACCTCTGATTGCTTCTCAGAGCCTGAGACCATTGCCTTGTAGAAGGCAAAATGAAAAAGCCATTTTTATGGAGTCCATAATTTTCCTGGGCCAGCCTGGAAGCACAAGTGAGAAGAAAGAGAATAGACTCGGAGCAACTCTGTGTAATCAAACCTGGTGGAAGGGTGGAGCTGGAGAGCAAACTTCGTTGGTGCAACAACAGAAAGGGAGAGAGATAGAGTTGATCTGGAAATTGTGAATTAAGATGTTCAATTTGTATGGGTTTTAATTGTTAGCATGAGGTGTAATTGTATGAGTAGAAGGGTTTAATGATGAGACTCGAATGGGTTTGGGTGTATGTATTAGAGAAAGTTGCCTACTTGAAGTAGTGTTTGTGTAAAGATTGGTAATCAGAAACTGAGCAAGTATTGTTTTGACATGCTCTCTCCCTTTACATGAAAACACAAAGCAAAAGCAAAAGCAAAACTAAAACTAAAGATACTGTTTTTGAACCAAAGTAGCTTTTCCCATGAAGTAATATTACATATCACAGGACTTTCAGAGACTGTCTTATGCCAAGGGACAAAAACACAGAGATCAATGGTCCAATAACTTGAGAAGGATGGCCTGTTCCAGCGGAGGGAAAAATTATCACGAAGTTGAAATCAGTTTACAAAAGTAAAGAGAAGAAAAGGAGGGTATAGATGAAAAAGGAGGCTTACGGGGCAACACGCATGAGATCTCATTCCCTGATGAAGCTCAGAGGCTGATATCAAAAGCTTCATGGGACGGTACTCACCTGTCTGAGACTGTCCTCTATTCTCTGTGTAGCATATAACTTGTCGCTCTCTTAGGTGCTCAAATGCCTGTCATGTGAACCATTTAGACCACCACATATAAACCATGGCATCTCATGAGAGCTGTAAACATACCCGTAGGCAGACATTTTGTGCGTAGTAGTCCGAGGTTTGAAAAGAATCGTGTATCGTCTTATACTCTGGAACACATGAAATCTCAAATCATTTTCGTAGTAGTGCAACCTGCATTTTCTCTTAAGCCAAACTTACAGATTACCTTTCATCACACTAATGATGTTGTATGCGCTTTGCTCCTTCACTTCTAGTCTCCTCATACATACCAGGAGATAAAGCTCCAGTATGGAACAATCTGCTCAACAAAGATAATGTCAATTGATGTTCCCTAGGAAAATGTAGAAGCAACACCGCAGCTTATCATACCTCTAACGGCTTCCAACTTTGGTTGCCTTTGCATACTTGAAAGTGCTGCTTTGAAGTTCTCAAGAGAGAGGAGGCCAGATTCCAAATTCATTAAAGAAACAGCGCGGAATCTAACATCAAGAGATAGACTCAACACAGAGGAAATGACATCTTAAGGAAACATCTCACTAACCGAAGAACTTACATAAACTTCAGCAAACTGTTCACGGTAGAATTGGCATTAAATAATGTCCTGAGTATGTCTTTAAATCTCGTGTCTGATGTTATATTCTGCACAGAAGGTGTTTTTATTTTTATTTTTTTTGAAATTGGTACAAGTATCAGTTCTTCAGAAGAAGAATTAACCATCACAGAAAAGCTAAGAGTGTCACAGTACTAATTGGGAGTGGATATTAAAACCTTAATCTTTTCATTGAACCGAGAAACATATCCGTTGGGGAAGCTTGAGTCTGCTGGTAGAGAGAGCAGGTGTTCCAACAAACTAGATATATAGTTTCGATTAGTTAAATAAGTTCATTGGAAAAATAGCTGACGGCTAATAAGTAATAACAGAAAAGAAGCTGGCTGCTCATTACCCGTCAAATTCTTCCCTGGATGGAGGAAGAAACAATATTTTTCTGTGTGAAAAGCGAGATCTCACTCTTTTCTCCAGAAGTTGGTCAGCGTCCTGTGGTGAGAGATATTATAAGATTTTGAACCAGAGTACAGTTAACAACAACCAAAGTCAGCTGTCATCAAACAAAAACAATATACAGTTGTAGAATGATAAATGTAAAAAGAAACAATTTGTAAAACCCAAAACATGTATATCTATATAGGCATGCTCATACCAATCGAGAACTGAGACCGATGACAACAGCTTGTGATGTTACAGATTGCATAGCATCCAGCAAACTGTATAGCAACCGCTGCTTTCCCTAGATATTATAACCAGGTAATAAATAGGGTGAGTGGATAGAAAACACCAGTGTCCAATTCCTTTGTATATCAAGACAAAGATCATAGGGAAAACGAGTACGAATACAATTAGCAAGCTATAAGAAAATCAGGAATTCTTGCCTGTGCAAACATGTCAAATTCATCAAGCACAAAGATGATCGTCTTATGTGCTAGTCCACATTCCCTGAAATACCACCTCTATCAGTTTCGTCTGCGTTAAATATCAACATAGCAAAAAAAAGAAAGAAAAAAAGGCTCATTTATGTCAAGGTAAATAATAAACTCACCGCAACATGGCTACTATGAACTGTGAATTCTCATCCAATGATGCCTGGGAGAATCAGGCCAATTGAGGCATCGGCTAAACCAAGCTAAGAGGAGAAGAAGAAAAAGAACATTTGGAGAGAACAAAGGCATACCATTTTGGAGAAGAGCAGGTGGTGTTCCATGCACAACTGTCTGGCAATTTCCTGAAAAAATCAGTGTAAGTCGGTGAATATATAATAAAGGTGTACCCTTCCTTAAGGGATTGAGAATGCTAAGGGATCAGACCTTAAAAGCACAGTTATCATCACTATGCAAGAGACCATTCAGTCTGATCTGCATCACAATTTGAGATGGGTAGTGTAAGATACGATAAGATGGGATGAGATTAAAAAGAAAATGCGCTAAAAAAAATCACACATACCAGTGATACTGAATCAGGGAACTCCTCCAATAAATCACCAACAACGAGATCCAAGACCTGAAATCAACCCATTTAGAAGAAAAAAAAAATCCAAGAAGGGAGAGAGTAGAAGATGGTTTGAGGAGGGAGCCATACAGCAGCTTTTCCAGAGCCGCGAGGGCCGAGAAGCAAGATGGAATTGTTGCATCCCTCCGTGATAGAGGTTGATACAATGAACTTCAACTTACTGTGTGTTATAGACAAGACAAATTTGTGTATTAGGCACACCTAGGGCCCGTATATAATAATAATATATATAATCGAATTCGTTACCAAAGTGGTGAAGCAATCAGACCTGTAGTTGCTGTCTGACGAAGCGGAAAGAGGTCTGAAGACATAACTAGGATCGCAGAGTCTCCCGCGAATCAGATTTAGGGATTTCTCCGCCGCCGGAATAATCTCTTTGCCCATCGGGAACCCAACTTGGCGGGAAAATTACGCAGGCCAGCCCCCTCACTCACTCACTCAATCACGAAGGGGTGAATGAGAACTGTATGGGCCTTAATGGGCTATTTCCGACAATCAAGGGCCATGGTGGTATTCTCTCTAAACGAGGTCGTTTTACACGGTGTTAGCAAGTTTTGTGACGGAAGTGTTCAACAGAAAAAAAGGAAAATAAAGGATTGGGTTTTGGAAATATCAGATGTGGGCAACGAAACTCGACCGGAACCAATCGTTCCTTCTGTGAAGCTCTTGGATTCTAGAGATGGGCAGCACAAGCACCACCAGCTCTGCTCTAGTCCACCATTTCCGCCTCACCACTCGCAACTTGGATTCGCCTACAAAGCGTCCTCACGCTGTAAATTTCTGCAGTTCGTGGAGGGAAGCTGGACTCCGATACGCTGTGACGCAACGCCGGAGCAAAGGCTTAGGCCGCTTGTCAGCTCTGGATGATAGTTCTGACGATTCACCAACGGAGTCCACCCCCGGCGCTGGCTCTGCTGTAGAAGACAGACCACCAGGTAATACGAGAGAAACTCTACTACCTTTCTTTGATTGCTTTTTTAAAAATCATATGTGTTGGTGTCAAGAGGTCACCCTCTTTTAAGTAGAGCTTCCCGGGTTGATTGATGGATTACATACATACACAGCTGTGTCCTTTGAGCAAGAAGATAGAGCAAGTCCGGTCTATGAGTTTCTCTATCCCCGTAAAGAGGAGCTCCCTGATGACAAAGAAATGACTATATTCGATCATCTCGAGGAGCTCCGGGAGAGGATATTTGTCTCGGTTTTGGCTGTGGGAGCTGCAATCTTGGGATGCTTCGCCTTCTCCAAAGATCTTATTGTCTTTCTTGAAGCTCCCGTCAAAACTCAGGGTGTGCGGTTTCTGCAGCTTGCTCCAGGCGAATTTTTCTTCACAACTTTAAAGGTCTTCTTCTTCAACTAGCTAATTTTAATTATCAGATAGACANAAAAAAAGGAGGCTTACGGGGCAACACGCATGAGATCTCATTCCCTGATGAAGCTCAGAGGCTGATATCAAAAGCTTCATGGGACGGTACTCACCTGTCTGAGACTGT